>NC_039365.1:29263476-29328569 GCF_003573695.1 Papaver somniferum
AAAAAAAAAAAAAAAAAAAAAAACACTACAGTTTCAAGCATTCAACAACATTATTTGATCTAGCTACACAAGATACAAGTTCATGTTCAATACTGGTAAAGAAATTTCAATCAAACAGAGAGGTAGCCGGACAAAGAGACACAAAGTCACACAACAGAGATTGAACAAAGACCGACAGAATGAGTCCATCAACAGCAAGTCAGCAACACGACAAATCAATCCTCTATGGGTGTAGTCCATCAACAGCAAATCAGCCTTCCCCTGTAATTCAACATCTTTATATTCATCAATTTTAGGAACAACAGCAAGATCTCATCGATTAAACCCATCATCAGTTTAATACTCGAACCCAGTCTGAATTTCATCTCAAAGACCCTAATTTCACTTTCATTCTTCAATCGGCTTGAATCTCGAAACCCTAATTCCTATTGCAGATGCAAATCGAAACCCTAATTCCTTATCTCTCCTGCTTCCTTCAAAATTACCCAAAATCAGATGATGGCGGTGGTGGTGTTGATGATGAAGAAGGTGGTGGTGGTGTTGAAAAATCTGATATAAATACTCAAAGTCAGAGAGTGAAGAAGAATGAAAAGAAGTGAGTGATGGTGTATTGGTGTTCCTGTTCTTCAGCTCTGAGAAAAAGAGAAGAAGAATAGTTGATTCTCGAGAGATAGCTCTACTACTAATACCTAGAATCAATGACCATGATTAAATCAAATAACAAGATCGAAGACTATTATTAACCGGTTCTTTTGGTTCGGTTCTACTACTAATACCTATGCAGCCTTATCCCTAGCCGAACCGAGAAGAATCATTCTTCTTTCTTATTCTTCTTCTTCTCTTTCTTCTGTTTCTTTTCTTCCCCTGTTCTTTCTTTGTGTGGGATTGAGGGTTGTTTTGATAGAGAGAGAGACAATCGATGAGTTAGAGCAGATGAATTAGAAGATTTTGATGAAGATATGAGAGTGGCATTGACGTTAACTGATCTTGGGATGAAGAACATGGAGTTGCTGCTGTAAATCGAACATAGGATTTCTGAGTTAGGATTTGTGACCGATTGAGAGGTTAATTGGGTTGTCGTTAGGTGAAGAACAATAGGTTTGTAGTTGAATTGAAGTTCTGAAGTAGTTTGAAGTTGAATCAAGAGTTAAGGTTTTTCAGAGATTTGAATTAGGGTTTTCAGATTCGGTTATTTTACTGAAGATTTAGAAGATAAGATATAGAGCTATGGCTTGATGAAGAATCACGGATAGATATTTAGTTGAAGTGTTGAAGTGGATTCGGTGATGAATAGAAGAATTAGGGTTTCATGAGAACTGCAGATGAGATTGAGATGATGAAATTGATGTTTTAGGATGTCGAATTGAGATGGGTTATGAGTGATTGGAGGGATTAGAGTGGAATTACATATGAAGTTACGTTCAAGAGAGTGAAATTGATGATGGTAATTGATCAACTAGGGTTACAATAGAATTGTTTTGGTGAACCAGCGATTCAGAAGATGTTACTTCTTGGGTAAGCTTTTAATTGTTTAACTTTGATACTTTTGAGTTTAATTGCTAAGATTCGTTGAGGTTTATGTTTAGGATTGAATCTGAGTTTGAGATGATTAAATAAGGAAACAGTGATTGTAGTTAAAAGTGATATTTTAATAAAGAAATTGTTGAGTTTGAAGTTGAGATAAATATGTTGTGCAATGATGCTGTTTAAACAGGATTGAATTGAACTATGATGGTTCTGTAATTGCTAATGATGTTGTGGGATTGATTTATGATGCAATTCAGTGTGTATGTATTTGAGTTAAGAGAACACATGCGGGAATTGTTTATGGTGTTGTTGAACTGGTGGAGGTGCAAAGTTATTATGAAATGGCAGGTGTTATGAGTTGATCTTAGTAATTAAGAGTTGCAGGTGGAAGATTAGTGGCTACTGTTAGTGAGATTGATGCAGTACAGCTGAGATATGACAGTGAAGTGATAATGATGTTGATGTTGATGTGGAGGTTGTGCTAATGAGATTTGTGGAGAAGGTAAATCTCATATAAAATGGTGATGATGTTGAACTATTAGGAATTTTTTTGAAGTTGCAGGGGATATATGAATGAACTGTGTAGGTAAAATGGATGTTGGTAATAGTGTTGTTATAGAGGAGAGGGATAGGTCAATGTGTTAATTGTTACTGTGGCAGCTTAGTAGTGATGTGGCTGTAATGCTTTTGGAAATGGTAGATATAGGATTGTAATTGGTAATTCTGTTAAAGCTTGCGACTGCAGCTACATTTCAGGTAAACCGAACTTGTAATTTCATTTGAATTATAAAGTTTGATTGAACTGAATCTATAATTTTAGTATGGTAGAATTGGAATGTTATGAAGTAGAATTGAATGAATCTATGGCAAGGAGGAATGGATGCTCAGTTTGAGCTTAGCTTGTGCATTGGCTTAGGTCATGTGCCTTTCAGCTAGTTAGTTGGTTGACTGGTCTAGTTTACCTTGACGTAGCATATCTGACTGAGTTAACTCAATTGTCAGACCTGACCAGTACTGACTCAGTGAACCTTGACTGAGTTGGTTCATTTGACCATTTGTAACGACCTTGACTTGACTATAAACGTTGACTGTTAGTGGATCTTGACCGTTAGTTGACCCAGAAGGACCATGCCTAGTTTAAGGAATGGTTTGTTAGGCTTGGGCTTATGGTTAGTTTCTATTTTGATGTATTGGACCCTTATGGTCTGATTTAACCTTTGACTCCTTCTACAAAGTTGTAGATGTTCATAAGACTTAGCTATTGGACTTTAGAATCAACCTAACTGAATTAGTCAACCTGAGATATGATAAAGATAGATAATAAAAAGGTGTAGAACCATTAGAGAGAACTATATGATTCTTGTGTGAGCCTTTTGGCTAGATTCTTAGACCTATTGTGTGATTAACAGTTAGTCTATATTAACAACGATCGATTTAAAGGATGAACCAGTGGATCGTGGATCTCGAGGTAGGCGTGGCTTGTCATCAAAATAGGTGGGAATACTTTTAACTCTTTTGAAACCATTGTTGTTTCTTTTACAAAATTTTATGTTTAACAAACTCATGCATTGTCAGTTTGTGCATTTCATGCATTGTTTAGTTGTATTATGATTGTTCTGTTGATTCTTTGAATCTTTCCATGGTTTGGAAAGGACTTGTAATGTTTGAATGTCAGTATGAATTTTTATGAGAAATAAGAATTTCCACCTGTGGTATATAGGATACGCTCCTTCACATTTATACCTAGAGCTTTTATGATATATTGGTCGGCAGTTTGCGAGTTCGTAATTGTCGACATCCATATATACGATTAGGTGTGGATTTGCGAGTTCGGAATTGCACAACCATATTATACATTGTTTGAAGAAGGAGTTTTTCCATATACATATTTGTGCATTTCCAGTGACATAGTCACTTTGATGTTTGGGAAAACATGTATTGTTTTCCAAATCTTGCTCACGATTTCTTTAAAGTTAAATATTATTCATGCCAGGGACCCCTTCTAGGGATGATGTGATCACCTTTTCCCACTTTCAGTTTCAGTGACAGATCAGAGTTGCGCAGTGAAAGCTTCAAGGAGTTGACTCCGTTAATTAGTTAACTTCTGCTATGTTTATTATGTTGTTTATTTTATTTGCAAACAAAATGACTATTGTATATGTATCATTTGAGAGAAGTTCTTGTATATATATTTTTGAGCGGATTGGTTTTGGGTTAAGTTTTATAACAGTTTTCTTAATTGATTGTTTAAGTAAATGATTTAGATTCTTAGTGCCTCTTTGTTTATTTAATCTCTTGGATTAATCAGCTGCTAGCTTTGAGGGCGGTGCAATATGGCAACAGCTTTTTCTAAGTTCCAACTATTATCTTCTTCTTTTATAAGATGTGCAACTTTTGAGTAAACAGACTTGGATTCCAAGTGAGTTGATTTTGAGTAATAAGAATTCCTTCATGGGATTTTCTAATCCAATTTATTTTCCTATCGGAAATTTCTTTTCATTTCCTATCTCATATATGTGGAATCTCTTTACCCAATACAGACAAACTTGAATGTTTGTCGACATCTAAGAGCATTTATTTTTAGCTTTACCTTGAACAGGATCAACATCTTTGAAATATCCTGCTTCGAAAACCTTAACCCGACCAGGATGCATCTTTTTCATTGACCATTCTCCAAGTTACTTTAGTTAACAGAGGCTCATTGAAGATTTTAATGTTTTTAAGTCCTAATCCTCCTTGTCTTTTTTGGTTTGCATAACTTCTTACGAGATTTGGGTACCCAACCTTTTGCATTCTTTCTTGTTCCACCAATATTTCCTTTGAATAGAGTCTATCTTCTTAGTTGTCTTATCAGGTGACTTGATGCATCTCATCTGGTGTTGAGTTATAATGCTAAGAGTGTATTGGATTTGAGTAGCCCTTCCAACTTGATTTGTTAGTTTTCATTTCCAAGCCTTGAGCTTGTTATCCTTTTTTATGATAGTTTCCTCAAAGAATTGTTCCTTATTTCTCCAAATGAGCAAGCTTATTCCCAGATATTTCTCCTCTAATGACATAGTCTTCATCTTTAGGATACCTGTTATGTCCTCTTTTGCACCTTGATTTAAGTTTTTGCTAAAAAGTAAACTGGATTTGTTTAGGTTAAGTAGTTAACCAGAAATATTACAGAATTTATTGATTATATTTAAAGTATTATGAATTGAGTTGTCGTTTGTTCACTACACCTAATTTCGGTTTTTTCAACGGTTCTTTCCCGTAGCAAAACCGGCATGCAACGGCAATGAGTCGTTGCGAAATACCATGTTGCATTCTTTGCAACGTCGATGTCGTCGTTGCGAAATTGTGTCGCAGCGGCTCAGCTGCAACGACAGACAGTAGTTGCGAACTTTTTTATTTGCAACGGCAGTCAGCAGTTGAGAAATTTTTGTTCAACGCAAATTAATAAATTATGGATAGGATATCATTGTTCTGAACCAGATCCCTTGGTTCTGGTACTAAATTTTTCAACAGGCTTCAGCCGTTACGAATTTTTTTCAACAGCAAAAAAACAGTTGGTCAGTCTCTGCTGACCTAGTCAAAATTCAATTCTCCTGTCATTAAATTTCCCTAAATTTACCCAGATTCATCCCAATTCTCTTAGATTTACTGAAATCTTCCAAACTACACAAACAATCATTCAATCTCAACTCCAAACAAATTTTCCAAGGTAAAAAATGATAAGGGTTTAACATTTCATGAAATTTCAATTGAAATGTTATGTTTCTAAGCAATTCTGATTATGTAACTTGCGGTTACTACATACACAATGAAATTTCAGAAGACATAATGTGTCAAGTTTTAACATACCCTGATAAACGAATACGCTATAAAAACTGCTAACTCCAGAAAAATAAAAAGAATAAGAAGTTGAAAAAACCAGTAATGAAAATAACATTATTACAACCACCAAAATAATTCCAAGGTAAGCATTGGATCCAAATAGAATGGGACAACATCTACACCTACACAGCTAGTTCCTATAGATGCCCACCAGCCGAAACTCCCCATACCAGTATTGGGTGTGTCCTCCAGAAACATATAACAGATCGAGAAAGAACAAATTTGTATTAGCACAAAAATATAAAAAGTTAAAAGCACTGACATATCAAGATCCAAATTCGAATAGGTTCCTGAAAAAATTGAGATAGTAAGAAATCGAAAAAAAAATGTTTATTTAATTGAATCCAAAGAATATGCAACCAAAGACCAATACAATGAAACCATGCTCATAATCCGTTGCGAATTTTAGTTGCGAAAACCTGATTTCGGTGTAGTGGTTGTGGAGAAAAAGATGTAATCATGCTTAAAAAAACAGGTGATAAATAGGTGGACAAGAGGAGTTGATTTTGATTGGGGAAATGAGGTTCTGATTAGAGGAAGTTTTTAACATTCTGTTAAAATATTCCATGCATACGGTGAAATTATAAGGTGAAAAGGCATCACCTTGTTTTGGAACTCTTGTAGGATGAAAAGGAGAAATATGAGATCCATTCAACATGATTGAGACTGTTATTATGTTCATACATTGATTTATAAGTTGGATCTTCTACTAAAACCTAATTGTTAAAGCATATTGATCACAAAGGACTACTTTATTTTATCAAATGCATTGGCCATGTGGAGTTTGATAAAAATTGATCCGTGAGATGATTTTTTTTCTTAATATAATGAATATCAATGATAGTATTATTTGTGATATTTCTTTCAGGGAAATACGCTGCATTCCAATGGGATACAATTTTGTGGTGAGACTTTGGTATTATCTTGTAAAATATATTACACAAGTTGATATGTTTATAGTTTGTTGTTGTTTATATACAAATTTTCTTAGGAGGACTTGATAAGTTTGATTCATGTGTTTTAGCATAATCATGTTTTGAATGAATTTTGAATCATCCTTACTACATCTGCTGCTACTATTTTCCAAAAATTCTGGTAAAATCGTTCTTGGAAACCATCAAGTCCCGAAGAAGCCCAACCAATTATTTGAAACACAACTTGCCGAATTTCTTGAGTTGAATGAATTTATATGAGATGACTATTTTCCATTTCATTGATGCGAGGTTATAAGAGATTTAGAATATTTTCTTCTTGAGAAGGATTTTTTGTAGTAGAAATAGTGCTTAAGTGTTGGATTAACACTTCTTGTATTTCTTCTCCAAAATTCTTCAAATTTCCCATGTCATCCTTGATTATATCAATTTAATTCTTTATTCTTCTGAAATTTTCTTTTGAATGAAAATATTCACCGTTTGTTTCTTGATTTTTGAGGATATTATCCTTAGATAGTTGATAGATGGTATCTTGTTTGACTCATCACAATATTGTAGCTCTTTTTGAAGATGAATCAAAGTATTATTGGCTTCATTTTGATTTCTCTGAACTTCTTTTACTAAATCTTACTTTGAAGACTTTGAATTATGTTATACGTCTCACCAAACTTAATTAACCTTTCACCATTCTTTGATTTCTCTAAACAAATTCCTAATATGCTACGCCATCTTAAGGACGTTCTTGGTTGTTATTTTTTGCAAAAAGGAAAATAATGTTCACAAAGAGTGACACCAAAATTACAAGAAGAAAGAGAAAATATGGGGGCAAAAAAGAAGAAAAAACAATAGGTCCGCGAGGGAAAAAAGTCATGGAAGATCAAAAATGAACACGTATCTCCTTAACTGTTGGATAATTGAGGCGTGGCATCAGCAAACTATGGACTTAACCAAAATGAGCCACCGACTTGTTAGAACTAACTATTGAATATTTACCAAGTATTTCATATATCTCCATATCCAAAATAACATATATGTTTCTTCCTTATTTTCGGCGCAAACAAAATACCAAATAAAAGACATAAAAATCTCTAAACACAAGCTCCAATAGGAAGCTACCTAAAATCCTCCACAATCAAGAAACTCGAAAGATATTATAAGAATACAGAAAGCAAATCTGCACCCTTCAAAATCCTCATTTTCATCTTAAACGAGTACTTGACAACATCAATTTTCTCATCATTGACAGAGTCAGGGTCGAAATCTCCCAAACCATCATCATACTCAATCAAAGTACTGTGTTCTCATCTTTGATTGAGATTCATATTCTCCAAAGATACCTGCATGTAGATCTCATCAAAGTATTGTCAGAGACACCCAATATCTGGTTAAAAGCGATTTGGAAATCTATTTCAGCATTTTTGAAAAAAAAAGATTAGCTGACTTAATTTTATGGTCTTATATTAACTGTCTAAAAGTGGAGGAAACATAATTAGACAGAAAATTACTCAAACCATTACCTATAAAATTTTATTTTTGTTATTCCGGACGGTAACCAGAATCAAATCATTTTGAGCTGGAGGTCTCGCCTTTGAATTCTCCTTACCATTATAATTATAAATCTAATTTGGAGTTGAAAACTCATTTCTTTTGGTAGAAACTATTTTTGGGAATTTCCCTTCACGAGTCTAGAGTCTCTTGCAAAGACTCAAGGCAAGAATATAAAACAGAGTAATATACTGAATCAAAAAAATCTTTATTCCTTTTGCTACCTAAATTTTTTATCTTCTATTATAAGATGTTCACTTTGCAACCGATGGTTGGGACACTATCTCTAATCTCTCAATTTTTACTACTTTTTTTTTACTATGGCTCTTTTGTCGAATATTATCTCGAAAAATCTCAATAATAGCTTTTAAGCTAGTATCAATATCATTAATTAACTTCTGTAGATAAGTCCCGAGGAATACCATTTTGGTTAGCAACATTCTTGTAGGGGCAGAATGTCGCACAAATAATTTGTTAGTGTGCGAGATTCATTTGTTTCCTTAGCGTGCGAGAACTTAGCATGGGCGCGAGACATATTAGATGTACTCCACTACATATTAGCTGTCATCCACTAATAAACACCTATATAAAGAGAAAGGTATGAGAGAGAAAGGGGGACACACTTTTAGAGGAGGACACATTTGTAGAGAGAGAAAACAGAATTGGTATTATTATTATTATCTCTTTCTTCTTCCTTCACCAACTTAGAACTCCAAATACTCATTAATGGAGTCTCAATGTAATCCAAATGTAATTTCAACAATCATAGTGAACCCTAACCACGTAAATCTTGTGTCTTATTTTACATTTCCATCATTTTTATCTTCATTTTCATGTTAAATAAGTTTAGATCTAGAAATTGTTAAAGGGGTGTTAGTTGTGGGATTTCCTGCAACTACATTTTTGGCGCTAGAAACAGGGAGGAGTAAAGGATTTTATTCTACCTGCAATAAATCTTACCATATCTATAAAATTCAGAGGCAAAAATGAAATTTCAGTGGAAGAAATTCATCTTCAGAAGACAAATGATGTTGAAGTTCGTAGAAATCCAATAACAACAGGAAAAAGAGGGAAATGTGGAAGAAGTGAAGGAAGTCGAAGATAAGGATAAGAAGTTGTCGCTGTGATTTCTGTCACAAACAGAAACTCGCACAGATGGTTCAAGGTTGAGCGAACAAGCAATAGGCCACGGGTTCGAATTCGCGCACATACATATTTTTCATTTTCTTCTCATCTCCAAGGGCGAATAAAAGAAATACAGAAAACCATTAAGTATTTATTTCGCACAGAGGTGCTTGAACAGTTGGTTAAGGATGCAGCGTGTGCGTTCATAGTCGCGTGATCGAATCCCAACGCACACATATTTTTTCATCTTCGCACAGTTATCTCTCAAAGTAGAGGAGTAGTTGGTATTTGATTACTTCACATGGTTCGCACACTTGGTCTAGTTGTTCGCATGAGAAGGTTCGCACACTTGGTCTTTGATTAGTTCGCACGATCGTTGATTACTTCGCACAGAAATTTCGCACAGAAGAGAATCAACACAGTTGGTTGGTGCGGTACTTCGCAAGGAGCAGGTCATGGGGTTGATTCTTGCCTCTCGCACATTTGTTTTTGTTATGCGAAATTTATACAGAATTGCCTCTCACACAGTTGGTCTTTGATTATTTCGCATTAGAGGCTTAGCACAGTTGGTATGATGTGATAAAATGCCAGGGGCAGGTCAAGGGTTCAAGTATCACTTCTCAGACTTTTTTTTGTTTTGCGATGTTCATACATTTCAACAACAACAAATCACATGAAAGCTAAGTACCATTTTCCTAGAATATTTTACTCTTAAAACAAATAAAAGATTTTTGATTTGATTTACTAAAACTCGATACAATTGCACAATTACAAAAATCGAGAAAAATCTCGCAGATATCAATTTTTAGAATTTCTCTTGAATATTTGCTTTGCTTCAAATGATATGGTATTTAACATGGAGAGAAGTAGGGGGCAAAAAAAGACCTCATCAACATGCTAGTAAGACCTTTATAAAGGCTGCATAAGACCTCATTAGGATCATTTCCATGAGAAGTATTTATCAAATGAGACGAAACAAGTCATTCAAAGGAAATAAAAACAAACAAAAACGATTTGAACTTACACATAAATGAAATTTTTTGAAAAAAGAAATGTTGAATACTAATCTACATTCTTATTTGCATTACAGCATAGCATGAGGCAGAGAACATGGAGCAATAGTTTCACATGGTTGATTCGCAATACTTCTTATTCGCATGCAAAGACGGATACTTCTTCAAGGATACTTCATACTTCTTATACTTCTTCAAGGATACTTCATACTTGGCATACTTCAAGAAATAATACTTCACATGCTTCGGAACTTCACAAAAGAATATAGGCAAGTACATATTTTTCAAGAAAAGTATTCTTTCGCGTAGTTCCTTCATCAACAAAGATCAAAGACTACTACAACAACGGGTTTTTTTCTTCAAGATCGCTCTTCAAGCAATATTCAAGAAAAGAGAGGAAAAATGGAGGGGCAGAATGTCGCACAAACAATTTGTTAGTGTGCGCGATTCATTTATTTCCTTAGCGTGCGAGAATGTAGCATAGGCTCGGGACATATTAGTTGTACTCCACTACATCTTAGTTGTCATCCACTATGTAATCACATATATAAAGAGAAAGGTATGAGAGAAAAAGTATGATCACGAAAGGGGGACACACTTTTAGAGGAGGACACATTTGTAGAGAGAGAAAACATAATTGGTATTATTATTATCTCCTTCTACTTCCTTCACCAACTTAGAGCTCGAAATACTAATTAATGGAGTCTCAATGTAATCCAAATGTAATTTCAACAATCATAGTGAACCCTAACCCCCTGGATGTAGATCACATTGATCAAACCACGTAAATCTTGTGTATTATTTTAAATTTCCATCATTTTTATCTTCATTTTCATGTTAAATAAGTTTATATCTAGAAATTGTTAAAGGGGTGTTAGTTGTGGGATTTCCTGCAACTACAGTTCTCACTGACTCGTACAGATGGAGAAACATTGTGGTACTTAGGAATCCATATAGCTTTGTACTTTGTCGCAAAGCTACACAGTAGTTGTATGACAAAAACTCTTGCAATGGAAGCAAGAAGTAGGCCTCCTAGGATACCCTTCCTTGCTATATACTTCTCAATGTCAGTATGATACGGAGATCGGAAGGAAAGGTGCAAGATGCGTCAATTTCCACACAGACTCTAGCAAAAGACATTCTAGTCTTCATTGTATACGAAGAATTAACCATTATTGGTGTACCTATAAGACCTAAAAACTTTCCTAAACCAATAACATTCCAAAGATAAATCTTCACATCCTTAAATAACATCCAAATAGGAATAGTTTTAACAAACTAATGTGTTATTCCATAAATGTTGACCATGGACTAACCAGGAAAAGTCTATTTGCAATCTGAACTGACATTAATTCTAAAACCCTTGTTTTATCCTCTTTTTGAAAAGAAATCAAACAAGAAAGAATGCTCCCATGAGTAGTAATAGAAAACCCACCCTTAAATATACTTACAGTACTTAGGTTATTTTTCACATACAGAAAACAAAGTCTCTTAGTCACAACGTATCCAACAACCAAAGATTTACTAATATCAACATCAGGTTGAATCTCACCTGATATAGACTATGGGTTTTTCTTTGATAATATTTGGCTCACCATATGGAAGCTTTATTGTTTTTATTGTTGTATAAACCCATATAGCTATGTTCTTGAGAACAGAGCATCATTCTTGTGTAACATCAGTTCCAGAATTTGGAACCCCTCAATTAGCAAATAGAAAACAAGAAGAGGATTTTGATTTTAATCTTAGAAAATCATCAAACCCAAAGTTAAAACCAACATCATCAAGAGAGAAAAATATTTCCTCTTTTATCAAAGACAGTCAAAGGAATTAAAGGGGATCTCGTACATCCAACCGTGGTGTACTGAAGTAAATGTTTGACCCTAAAAGAAGCGCCTCTACCTCCCTTGCCATGTCATCATAGAAAACTAACATGGTTTCATTTGTTTATAAAGCTTTGAGATCAGTTGTTACTGAGATTAATAAAGGATGAGGGTATTGCTCGGTCGAAGAAAATAAAATCACTTTTACCCATGGAGATATCTAGTAAGTATTCAGTAGGGTTAGTTGTCCCATTAGACTTCAGTAAATTACCTTTATAGGTAGAGTTCTTTTTTATACAGAAACACAGAGTAAATTCCCAAAAGGAACAACTACTCAATTATAGAGCTTTTGACTGTAGGACTAAGGCTAGCACCATGAAAAGTACCGGCATTCATATACAAAATTCCGTCAATGCCACTTGTTTCAACCGGATGAAGAGTTTGAAGTAATTGAAATAAGTTTAGACCATTCCAATTTAAGTTTTGTCAGTGGCGGATCTAAACCCAGAGTTGGGATGGCTTAAGCCACCCCTAGACTTGGAAATTCTTAAAAAATAGGTAGTGGAACTTAAAAACTCCAATGAAAACCCAACTAAAATTGTTATCAAGCCACCCCTAGCCTGCATAAATTCTTTTCAAGCCACCCCTAATTCCAAATCCTAGTTCCGCCCCTGAGTTTTGTAGAACCATAGAGTTGACAACTGACTTAGCTAAACTCATTGACGTTTTGTTCTTATGATGACCCACTTTGATCAGGTTAATTACCTAGCACAAAATCAATGACTTCAATTTCCACCTTTATTTTGTGAAATCCTCGTTGAATCTTCCTTGAGATTATTTACTATTGGCTTCTTGGATTTTTTATAGAGTTGTATCATCATGAGCTTGAAATTCTATGTTGGCCATATGCAACTTCTTTCCCCAGCTCAGTACTAGATTTGTTCCTCTCCTTGCTCTGCAGTCTCCATGGATATAGTGTTTGAATGTTTTTTTTCTCCCACATAATTTCCAGAGAAGTATATAGCAACAAGAGCAAAGTTAGTAAATTGGTAGTAGTTACCATTAGCATCACTGGAATAGACATCTAGAATGCTTACGATAATATTGATCCCAAATATTTCTTTGCGATGTCTAATAATTCTATCCCTGGAATCCTGAGTATTCTTGTTATGATGGAGGTTGTTTAGGATGTGACTCTGATTGTGCATAACTCTTTCAAAGGAGCATAGATGTTTTATGATATTGTTAGTTATAGAATCAGTCATATGAGTGATCTTTTTGAAGATAAAGTCACATTTGGCTTTCCATATGAACCAGCAGGTAGTGGAAAAAATGGGAATCCAGTTGTTTAAAGGGTTATCAGATAAACCACTTGTCAAGCCATTCCTAGTGTAGATGCGGAAAACCCCACTTCTAAATCCAAGAAACATAAACACACACACCATGAAGTAAACAAGCAAGGGATGCACAATAACACATGATATACGTGGTTCGGTATGATTACCTACGTCCACGGGGGTGAAAGGATGATCTTATTACTCGATTTCAAGGTTACAAGGGATGTGAATCACTGGCAAGCTCTCTTTTCTCACTACAAGCTCTTGGTATTCTCTCTTCCCTCACTCATTACTTGGATCCTCAGCTCTCTACATGGCTCTATATTTATAGCTACAAGTGATGATACATCCAAGTTACAGTGTGTGTCGCGGTACATCTTCATTGATGTCCTTCTCGGGTGGTTGGTGATGTCTCATCTGAGGTGTAGGGACGAACGTAGTGATATCTTTTCCCGACGTCCATCCATACGATGTAGATTTACTTAGTGAGTGTAGACGATGTCTCCCTTGATGTTCTTAGCCGAGTCCTACTTTGACCAGATTCTCCTTATCTTCTCAACTACTCTGTCAGTGAATTTATTTCTCTTGTACTCGATGGCTATCTCTTCAGTCACCTCCGACCTTTACACGTATTGTCTTCATGGGTTCCCTTGGTATCTCTTTTATCACGCCAAGGTCGGGCAAGATGATTTGGTGCTTCACACTTCATCTGCTATTGATGCTTCATTACCCAATATTTCTCCACTTGTATGTGTGGATTATTTAAACCTACATTTATGCCCCTTCTTTCACTCGTATGATCGACACGAGGGGAAGAAACCGCTTCGCCTTCCACGTCCGCTGCCATGCTGTTCCCCATTACACTTGTCTTTATGACCTGTCTAGCTTCTTCGTCGGTTACAATCGTTGGGGTTATAAATTCAAACCATAAGCCCTTGGTTTTTCACTTTTACCTTTCCCAAAACTTGCATTCTCTTTCCTTAGTTCCTTCTTCCCACTGCTGCTCTGATATTCCTTCATCTTCCGAATCTTTGAGAGATTCAACCATCCTTTGATCCTTCCATTGCTTTCCCCTTGCTGCTGTTGCGATTTTTTCCGCTTGTTATCTTCTTTGGTTCGACATTTCTTCTTAACAGTTCTTCCATGGATTCTTAGACTCCCTCCATGACAGAGAAGAGGAGTGTCAGTTATACCTTTTCTGATGATGATGGTGTTTCCGTTGATTCTTTGTTTATTGTTGACAGCCATTCTCACCATGATTATCGCGCCCTTAACTCTATCTTTTCTGACGGTTCTCCTTCGTTTTCATGTAGGAATGACAAAAGGGTTGCCAAAGACTTGTCTGATGAACAGCTCATCAAGCAGTTAAAAGATGATTTTGATCTCCATGGTTATGACATCAAGCTTTTATCGGGCCAACGAGGTGTTATGAAAAAGAGTGATGTCATGAATTTTTCTCACTCAGCCGAGGCGGCCGTCATCACCAAGGGTCAGTTGGAGTTTGTAATGCGCTTTCCTTTGTATGATCCTAGCCGTCCCTTCATGTATGAAGTTCTTTCCAAGATCCGGCCATCTCGTGCTCTACCCCAATGGAATGGTAACACTTTCCGTATCATGGCCGAGTGGGAGAGGAGAGGATGAGGAAAATGCTCTGATACTGAGTGATTAACCTATGATCCTTCTGAGGCATGAGACTACACCCCTGCCAGTTTTGTTGCCAACTATCGAAGCGGAACTTCCACTAATGGTGATCTCGCCAGTTTTGCTGCTAGCCCTCATCTCCATAAATCTCTCCCCGAGGGTGTTAAGAAGTTGTTGTTGGATGGGGATCCAGAGAGAGTAATTCTAACAAACATGCCCGCCACACTAGTGATGTTGCTTGGGATCGGGTCCCTCTTGCCATTTATGGTCCTCTTCTGAGTGAACGATTTCCTTCTCCAGCCGAGCCCTATCCATTTTGGGTGGTTAATGTTGATCGGGTAAGTTGTTTTGCCTGTTTAACTTTGTCGGCCCGGATATAGATGAGTCATGTTTTGATCTTTTCCAGTTTTGCAGCCTCAGTCTCAAAGTAGCCAATTTAAGGCTTCGGTTTCTAAGAAGAGGGATAGAGGTCCTAGAACAAGAGTCGAGGGAGAGGCAGGGAAGGTAAAAAATATACTGATATACCCACTGTACATGTACTTTCCCCTATTTGTTGCCTTGCGTGGATCTAACGAGGACTCATGTGCAGAGATCGAAAGCTGAGAAGGGAAATGTGGAGAGTGTTTCTGCGACCGGTGGTGAGGATCCCGATGATCGTGTTACCTTGTCTCAGTTTCTGGGAAAGTCCCCTCAGAAATCTTCTGATGTTTCTTCTACCGTTGTAGGTGGTAAGCCTAGTAGTAAGGTTAAGGAAATGAAGGTTGATGGTTCTGCCCCAGGGACAGTTATGCCCCAGCAGTCTACTGATAAAGGCGTCGTCCTTGCCGATGGTGTAGTACTCCTGTTGTCGGATGGTGAGGATGATGATGATGCCGATCTTTTTGACGAGGAGGACGGGGCCGGTGTTGTGGGCGAGGAAGAAGATCCCAAGAAGATATACAAGTATGTTGGTGACTGAGATCATGTTTTTTCTGAGGGTTTAGAAAACGTTGATCCTAGGGGCGAGTTGTTGGAAACCGTGCCTCATGTTGTTCCTGCCCCGAGTTTGGGCCAGACTACCTTCTTCACTTTCTCGGGACCGGTGTGCAATTCTATGGGGGATCTTACTTTTCCCGATTTTGGATCCCTAACCGACGAGGAGATGATCCAGGTTGTATCCTTGTATTCTGTTGGTCTGAAGGGCACTTTCGATCAAATGGTGAGTGAACGTTCTTGTGATGTGAGTAAACTTTCCTAATCATATTGTTGTAATGTGGTCAGTTCCTTATGCTATGAAATGCGATGTTCTCAAGCTATCAATAGGCAGTTGTTAGATGCGGTGATAAGGCGGAAGGAATTAGCAGAAATGGAGAATCCTCATATTGAATTGCAGCGAGAGCAGGAGCGAGTTCGAGGATTAGAGAAGCAGCTAGCCTAGACCCAAGGTATTTATCCAAAACCGCAGTCGCTATGATTGATTTCGTAGTGCCAATATACTGAATTTAGTATTATCTTGTTAGTCGATATATCAAGTATAGATGCTGACACAGCTTCTGAATATCGTTTGTTGAAGAGAAAATTGGATATTGAACTGAGCCATGTTGATAATATCCACCAAAGAATTGTGAATAAGGATGACAAGATAGATCGACAAGCGGCCGAGCTCAAGAAACTTCGGGATGAGCTACTTCGATATCAGAGATTTGAGTACGTGCCTGACGAGATGGACAATCTTCGGGTGAACTTGTCTCGGGCCCAAGGGATTGTTGCTGAGAAGATGTTGTTGGATGACAGCTTGGAAAGTCAGTGTGGTAGGATGAGACTTCAGATTAGGGACTTGCATGTCGATCATAAACGGATATTGAAAGAGAAAGACACTGCGGAAAAGTCTAACCATGAATTAAGGGAGAAACTTCGACAGTTTGATCAGGTATCCCAAAATTTGGAGTGGGTTTAGGCTCAGTTATCGGGTCTACTTTGGCACATGATCGGCAGAAGGCTAGATGGAGCGACCACAAAAAATATTTCTCCACCAATGAGTCCAACGAGCAACATTATAATGAGTTAACTGCTAAGATCTCGGCCTTTGATTGTAGTTTGCTTAATCCGAGGAAACCGTTAAATTAGTTTTTCCCTTGCTTGAAGGTGTTGATGCCTTCATTGTGTTATGTTTGTATTTGATGTTATGATGTTGTTTCTCCTATCACTAATTGTCTCTTCTCAACTGTAGTTGAACAAAGGAGGGTGAAGTCTTTGGAGGAAGAGATTGTTCGGCTAAGGGCGAGGGAGACCCAACTACTCGGGCAGGTGGCTTCTGCTGAGGCGGCCTCGACTCAACTGACTCGGGATCTTGCTGCCGAGAAGGAGAAGTTCAACTCCGAGCTTGTCGCCAAAGTAAAAGAAGGTGTGAAGCAGGTTATGGAGAAGAAGCGGGCCGATGTTGCTGCTAAGAAGGCAGGGTCAGGATCAGTTCCTCCAAAGTCATAGGTAGATCTTTTGTAGTGCTGCGTCACTATTGTGCCCTTTGCATTGGGCTGTAATTTGCTTAAACACCATTGTCTTTTCGATAATTTTATTTTAAGGGGTGTTGCGTCGTCAATCGACTGTTTTAGTTGTTTTCTGATATTTTCATTTGTGTTGCGTCGATCGTACTTTGGTGTTTCTATATGACATGTTAATGTTTCTCTGCACAAAAAACGATTTACTTAGTTAGTATAAATTCTATTTCTGTCGAACACACTCAATAGGGAGGACCAATGCCGTATCCCGATTGAGGCATCTCATCACCGTCATTTTGATCTAGTGGTAGGGTATTCAATCATTCCTAAGTTTTATTGGCTCGATATCCCCAAGGAGTTATCAATTAACTGTCTTGGGAAAGTGATTTCGGCCACTTGCGATGGGAGCAATGTTGTATGGTCGACTGCCGGGTACTCATTCCCCGACAATCGGCCACTGGTTTCCAACCACCAGGGCCCTTAGACTACCTCGGCACTTGCACACTGCCACTGCCCCGAGTTCGAACAGCCCATAGAGTGTAAGACACCTCGGCACTTGCACACTGCCATAGGCCCCAGTACGAATGTCCATTCGAGTGTAAGTCACCTCGGCACTTACACACTGCCGTCGCCCCGAGTATGAATGACTATTAGACGCAATTTTTACATTCCCTACCCCACGTGGATTTTTAAGGAAATAAATGACAGAATATGATACCTGTTTACACACCTCTCATGGGTGATATAATTTCTGACGCCTAGCATTTCATGGTCGTGGTTCGGGTGTTCCATCTGGCTTCAATATCATATATGCCCCTTCACCAACCTTTTCCACAATGGTATATGGCCCGCCCCATCGTGCCGCTAGTTTCCCGCCCTTCTTGTCACTCTCGTTGGAGGGTAGCTCTTTCAATACCAATTTCCCGGTTTGAAATTCTCTCGGTCGAACTCGTTTGTTGCATTCACGTTGTAATCTTCTTTGGTAATTTTCCATTTTTTTGTAAGGCCATTTCCCTAGTTTCTTCTAAATCATCGAGCTTGGATATAATAAGATCCACTGAGATATTCCGTCTCCACGCCTCGGTTCTTGTTGTAGGTATCATTGCCTCCGTTGGAAGAATAGCTTATATCCCATATGTTAGCATGAAGGGTGATAAGATGGTTGCTTCCCTTCGAGTAGTCATGTAATCCCATAGAACGTTGTAAATATCCTCACACCACTAGCCATATTCTCCATCCAACTTCTTTTTTAGGTTGTCGGCTATGGTTTTATTTGTGATCTCGGCCTGCCCGTTACTTTGGGGGTAAAGGGGTGTCGCCTTGCTTTTCCGGATGTTGTAGGTGGTAAATAGTAGGTCAATGTTCTAGCCCTGTAACTTTTTTCCATTATCCGAGACAATTGCTGCTGTAAGGACCCTCAACCTCATCAACACTATTAGAATAGTCAAGAGATGTCTTAGCCGTTAATTACTCGATTAGTTTAACACGAACATTAATTAATAGGAATTACTCTAACATCGATGCAGTTGCGAAACTAGTATCATCGAATAGGTCTCGAAAAGTTATGAGAAATGGACTACCCGAACGTGTAATTCGGAGTCCGGACGAAGAATATACGAGACTCGGAAGAAAGAAGCAAAATCAGTTAACTTCCTTTGACCGTCGTCGTTGACCTGTGGTCTTGACCGTTGACTGCACTTATGAAATAGACTGGACCTTTACCTAAGAAAAGGCTAGCCCTTAGTAGTATTTTAGGGTCGGAATAGTAAATCTTAATGTGGGTGTAAAGGGAGTGTTAACTTACATTTAATTTGAATTGAAAATTAATAATGGGAAGTTTTATCTTCTTCTTTAGTTAGATGGAGGTGTTGGGTTTTTAAGAAAGTTAGTGTGAGTCATAACTCATAAGGTGGTTACTATAAGAACAAGTGGGTTGGGGCCGTTGTGGGTACAGTTTAGGATAGAGATATTAATAGGAAGTGTTAGAGAAATAAGAACTTTATGATGATAATGATTATTGTGAAACTAGATGAACTACTGGTGTTGGGGTAATGAAACTATTAGAAATTTTTGTAGAGAAAGAAACTTAAGGAAAGTAGAAAGAAGAGTGTTGATATTATTCATTAGAGGTGATGGGATGAAATACAAACTAATGGTGTTTTTGATGAAAAGTTGATGATGGATGATGGAGAGTTGGTAAACCAATCAAGGTAATCATATTAATTGATTTTTATGTGTTATTTATGCTTTGGGTAGCTCTTAGATGTTAATTATAGTTAAAATATTCCATGAAATGATAGCTTTGACGTTTATTTATTTGCATGAAAATCATTTTAAGTGCTTGGTATTTTGTTAGCTGGCCAATATTTAGGGACGAGTCTAGCTATCTTAAAGGAACAACTAGACGTAGATCTATGAACAAGAGCTATAGTACGCTAGGTGGGATTTCTTTTGATATAAAGTTTTTTCAATTTCGTTGAGTAACGAGAGCGATATAGTTGTTAGAAAACTAGTCAACGTAGCAAATACCATGTGTATTCAGTCACGAGGGTTGATATGTATGAGCTTAGAATGATAGGTTAGAGTCTGATATAGGAAATATTCAGCACGCGAGTTTTGTAGAGGGTGATCCCATGTCTCTTATGAACTATAGTTTTTTTAGTTTGGATTATAAATTAGTATTTTAGAGACCATAAAATTTGGACTCATATGCTGTTTCAAGAGTTAGAAATATTTCTGAATATAAACTTCTTTTGTGAAAATCATTAGAGGTGTCCACCAACTGTTTGTGAGAATGACCGATTTAACTCGGTGAGTCAGAGAGTATGATGAATCAGATATGTGACTTAGTCAAGACAGACCAAGTGGGTTAGTGGGCCGGATTATTAATTCGTGTCAGTTCAGGCCCATGAGCTTGGGCTTAGGGTTACAAATATATTTTGTGTTTTTGGACCACTTATTGTCCGAATTAGCTTTCGGTTCCTTCTGCAAAGTTGTATGGTTTTTCGAGAGATTTCCAATGACACCCAATTTGACCCCATTTGGATATATAAATATTAATTTATGCATAGAACTTTATATACCAGGTTATAGAATCATTAATTAAATCAGAACCGTTCGTTATTTGATTTAGCTTATAACTAGAGACTTGTATGGTATTGTTATGAATCTTGTGTGAGCCTGTTTTCTAAACTCTTAGAGTGCTTATATGATTAACAGTTGACCTTTATTAACAACGATTGATTCAAAGGATGAACCGGTGGATCGTGGATCTCGAGGTAGGCGTAGCTTGTCATCAAAAGAGGTGGGAATACTTTAACTATTTTGAAACCATTGTTGTTTTCTTTTACAAAAGTTTATGTTTATCAACTCATACATTGTCTGTCATGCATTCCATGCTTTATATAAACTGCATTATGATGATTCTGTCGATTCTTTGAATCTTTTCGTGAAATGGAAAGGACTTGTAAAGTATGTCATTTTGAATTGTTATGGGAAGTGAGAATTTCCACATGTGGTATATAGGGTACGCTCCTTCACATTTATATCTACATGAATTCAGCTTTTATGCTTATATCGGTCGACATTTTGCGAGTTCGGAATTGTCGACATCCATATGTACGATTAGGTGTGGATTTGCGAGTTCGGAATTGCACAACCATATTATACATTGTTTTTGACGAAGGAGTTTATCCATATACATGTTTGTGCATTCCAGTGACTTAGTCACTGATGTTTGGGAAAACATTAATTGTTTTCCAAATCTTGCTCATGATTTCTTTAAAGTTAAATGTTATTCCTACTGGGCATTTTGTGCTCACCCTTTTCCATTTTCAGTTTCAAAGACAGATCAGAGTTGGACAGCGAAAGCTTCGAGGAGTTGACTCCGTTAATTAGTTAAATATTGCTATGTTTATTATGTTGTAAATTTTATTTTCAAACCAAATGACTATTGTATATGTATCATTTGAAAGGAGTTCTTGTATATATATATTTCTGAGCGGGGTTAGTTTTGGGTTAAGTTTTGTAGCAGATTTCTTAATTGAATGTTTAAGTATATGATTTAGATTCATAGTGCCTCTTTATTTAGTTTAATCTGTTGGTTTAGTTAGCTGCTAGCTTAGGGGGCGCTACAGTGTTGGTATCAGAGCTCACTATTAGATCTTATATGGGAAACAATAGGAATAGCCAGTGCCAGTTAGTGAAATAGATTAGTTTAGAACTGGATTGGGTTTGTGAGATAAATATTAATCACTAAAAGCTATCAACAATTAAAATAATTATTTAATTGGTTGATTTGTTTGTTGGTTGTTTGTAAATGTAATTAAGTAAAAAATTGTAGGATACACCAGTAACTTTAGCTAATAAGGATTTGAGAATAATTAATCTAAAAAGTATGCAGACTTACACAATTCAATACTAAAAATAGTGAGATTATTGATAAATCTTGAAAATCGCATATATACTTTATAAGCACCTTGACTTATATGTAGGGTCGATAATTTATTATCACATAAATGTTAATAATACTTTTGGGACTCAATAATAGTTGGAAGACTAGTTAAAATAAGAGTTCGACCATCGATGTTAATAATAAAAATACTATTATAATAATTATAGGATAGTAACAATAAAATGTAATTTTTGTTAATAGTACAACTAAAGAATTATTTAGCAATAACATAAAATTTAATTACGATTAACTTTTATCGGCCTAAGAAATAAGAAATAAATGTTATAATGATAATAAAATATTAATGCCAAACGATTATGACAAATTGTTAGTGGTTATTTACTTATATCCAGTCACATAATGAAATAAACAAATAGATACATTGAAGATAATATGTAATAATTTAGATAACTAAATTGTTTAAAATGTTGTGAACTATTTATATATAATACGAAATAAATTATAATACTTGCACCCATTACGATAAAATTTTAGAAACTAATCAATTTAAATAAATTAATAATTAGTTAATCCAGCATTGGGAATAGTGAAGGTTGTGTTTTCTCTGTTTGTAGGAAGGCATTGTTGGACTTGGCCAACCTTGACAGCGATGCAGTTACAAAACTAGTAAACTAGTAGCATCGAGTAGGTCTCGAAAAGTTATGCGAAATGGACTACCCGAACGTGTCATTCGGACTCCGGACGAAGAATATACGAGACTTGGAAGAAAGAAGCAACAATCAGTTAACTTCCGTTGACCGTCGCCGTTGACCTGTGGTCTTGACCGTTGACTGCACTTATGAAATAGACTGGACCTTTACCTAAGAAAAGGCTATCCCTTAGTAGTATTTTGGGGTCGGAATAATAAATCCTAATATGGGTGTAAAGGGAGTGTTAACTTACATTTAATTTGAATTGAAAATTAATAATGGGAAGTTTTATCTTCTTCTTTAGTTAGATGGAGGTGTTGGGTTTTTAAGAAAGTTAGTGTGAGTCATAACACATAAGGTTGTTACTATAATAACAAGTGGGTTGGGGCCGATGTTGTAGGTACAGTTTAGGATATAGATATTAAGAGGAATTTGTTAGAGAAAGAAGAACTTTATGATGATAATGATTATTGTGAAATTAGATGAACTACTAGTATTGGAGTAATGAAACTATTAGAAATTTTTGTAGAGAAAGACACTGAAACAAAATAGAAAGAAAAGGTTTTATATTATTCATTAGAGGTGATGGGATGAAATACAAACTAATGGTGTTTTTGATGAAAAGTTGATGAATGATGATGGAGAGTTGGAAAACCAATCAAGGTAATCATATTAACTGATTTGTATGCGTTATTTATGCTTTGGGTAGCTCTTAGATGCTAATTATAGTTAAAATCTTCCATGAAATGATAGCTTTGACGTTTATTTATTTGCATGAAAATCATAATTTTAAGTGCTTGGTATTTTTTTAGCTGGCCAATATCTAGGGACGAGTTTAGCTATCTTAAAGGAACAACTAAACGTAGATCTATGAACAAGAGTTGTAGTACGTCGGTGGGATTTCTTTTGATATAAAGTCTGTTCAATTCCGTTGAGTAACGAGTGATATATAGCTGTTTGAAAACTAGTCAACGTAACAAATACCATGTGTATTCAGTCGCGAGGGTTGATAAGTATGAGCTTATAATGATAGGTTAGAGTCTGATATAGGAAATATTCAGTACGCGAGTTTTGTAGAGGGTGATCCCGTGTTTCTTAGGAACTATATTTTCTTTAGTTTGGCTTAGAAATTAGTATTCTAGAGACCATAAAATTTGGACCCATATGTTGTTTCAAGAGTTGGAAATATTTATGAATATAAACTTTCTTTGTGAAAATTATTAGAGGTGTCCACCAACTGTTTGTGAGAATGACCGATTTGACTCGGTGAGTCAGAGAGTATGATGAATCAGATATGTGACTTAGTCAAGACAAACTAAGTTGGTTAGTGGGCCGGATTGTTAAGCCGTGTCAGTTCAGGCCCAGTAGCTTGGACTTAGAGTTACAAATATCTTTTTTTGTGTTTTTGGACCACTTATGTTCCAAATTAGCTATCGGTTCCTTCTGCAACGTTGTAGAGTTTTTCGAGGGATTTCCAATGACACCCAATATGACCTCATTTGGATATATAGATATTAATTTATGCATAGAGCTTTATATACCAGGTTATAGAATCATTAATTAAATTAGAACCGTTCATTATTTGATTTAGCCTATAACTAGAGACTTGTATGGTATTGTTATGCATCTTGTGTGAGCCTGTTGCCTAAACTCTTAGAGTGATTATTGATTAACAGTTGACCTTTATTAACAACGATCAATTCAAAGGATGAACCGGTGGATCGTGGATCTCGAGGTAGGCGTAGCTTGTCATCAAAAGAGGTGGGAATACTTTAACTATTTTGAAACCATTGTTGTTTTCTTTTACAAAACATTATGTTTACCAACTCATACATTGTCTGTCATGCATTCCATGCTCTATATAAACTGCGTTATGATAATTTTGTTGATTCTTTGAATCTTTTCATGAAATGGAAAGGACTTGTAAGGTATGTCATTATGAATTATTATGGGAAATGAGAATTTCCACATGTGATATATAGGGTACGCTCCTTCACATTTATATCTATATGAATTCAGCTTTTATGTTGATATCGGTCGACAGTTTGCGAGTTCGGAATCGGCGACATCCATATGTACGATTAGGTGTGGATTTGTGAGTTCGGAATTGCACAACCATATTATACATTGTTTGACGAATGAGTTTATCCTTATACATGTTTGTGCATTCCAGTGACTTAGTCACTGATGTTTGGGAAAACATTAATTTTTTTCCAAATCTTTCTCATGATTTCTTTAAAGTTAAATGTTATTCCTACTGGGCACTCTATGCTCACCCTTTTCCACTTTCAGTTTCAAAGACAGATCAGAGTTGCGCATCAAAAGCTTCAAGGAGTTGATTCCGTTGATTAGTTAAATATTGCTATGATTATTATGTTATAAATTTTATTTGCAAACCAAATGACTATTGTATATGTATCATTTGAAAGGAGTTCTTGTATATATATATTTCTAAGCGGGGTTAGTTTTGGGTTAAGTTTTGTAGCAGATTTTTTAATTGAATGTTTAAGTAAATGATTTAGATTCATAGTACCTCTTTATTTAGTTTAATCTGTTGGTTTAGTTAGCTGCTAGCTTAGAGGGCGCTACAGTTACTGGTACACCAAAACGACAAATGATGTGTTCCCAAATAAAACTAAAAATGTCCTTATCCCAAATGTGACGCAGTGGTGCAGCTTACACCCATTTTGTGAAGTAGTCAGTAGCCACGATCAAATATTTTTTATGTCCCGACCCGACATGTAAGGGTCCTACAATATCGATCCCCCACTTGGCGAAAGGCCAAGGGCTAATCACTGAGTTTAGAGTTACTATAGGTGCATGTATATTTTTGCCACACTTTTGGTATTCATCGCAAATTAATGCCATGTGTTTTGCATCTTCGTTCATGTAGGGCCAAAAATATCCCATGGTTTTGGCTCGGGTTTCCAAGCTCCGACCCGAGCTATGATTTCCCGCGGCCCCATAATGTAGCTCATTTAGTATTGAGTGGCCCCCTTCTTTTCTTAGGTACCTTAACAGTGGCCCTAGGTAGGACTTTCTGTACAGAACACCGTATCTTAGTTCGTACGCCGCTGTTTTGCTTTTAATTTTGTTGATCTCAGGTTGTCCCTTGGGTAACTCTCCCGTCTCCAATTACTGGTGAATGGGCTTTCGCCAATCGCCGGCTTCATATTTGTCGATCGTGGTTACCGCTACATATGCTTTTATGTCTACTGGATCAGGTACAGATGGCATCAGGATTCTCATGACTCTGATGCCTTTAATGCTCAGGTCTGTTAGTATGGAGGCGATGTATTCCAACGAGTCCGAATGTCGATTATATTTTCTGAAAATGTGTCGGAACTTGATGTTTGGTATTTGGCCGATATAAAATTGGGCGAGCTCCCAGTACTTCTGCAATACTAGGTCATGTATAGCATATTTCCCGTTGATCTGCCTAATAACTAACTGAGAGTCACTAGTTAGCCTCACGTCGTGATCCCCATTTCGATTATCATCCGCAAAGCATGTATCACAGCCTCGTACTCGGTGACATTGTTTGTTTCCTTGAATTCAAGCCTAAAGGAGTGAACCATCTTCTTCCCCTTTGGTGTGGTGAAGACTAGTCCTAAGACCGGCCCATCTTTATTGGACGACCCGTCTGCAAAGACTTCCCATCGCGTCGGACTTCAAGTTTCAAGGAGGTCGTATGGATCTTCTCGGTCTTCTTCCATGCCTGGAATGTCTTCGACTTCATCCTCATCGTCTAAAGGAAAATCTACCCGAAAGTCGGCCACTGCCTGTGCCTTTACTTCCTTTCTCATCTCATATAAGATATCGAACTATTTGATTTGAGCATTCTTATTAGAGATCCGTCCCGACCTTGCTGCATTGTCAAACACTGATTTTATGGAAGACTTCGTAAGTACTCGAATTCTGTGAGTTTGGAAATAAGTTCGAAGCTTTTGTGTTGCAAATACTAAGGCTGGTATTAATTGCTCAATTCTGGTGTAGTTCTTCTCCATTGGGTTCATATTTTTGCTTATGAAGTATACAGGCTACTCTTTTGCCCCCACATTTTTGACTAAGACCGCACTTATGGAATAACTAGTTGCCCCGAGATATAGTGTAAGCACTTCGTAGGGCTCGGGTCTTTGTAACACTGATAGACTCGCGAGATGTTGCTTGATTTTTTTGGAATGCCTCCTCACACTCCTCGCTCCATTTGAATTTTTCTTCTTTTCTAAACGTCCCGAAGAAATATTTACATTTATCCGAAGATCATGAGATGAATCGCCCTAGTGCTTCCAATTTTCCGTTTAAACGATGTACATCTTTTATGGTCACCGGGGATGACATCTCCAATACAGCTTTAATCTTGTATGGGTCGGCTTCTATACCTTTATCGGTAATTATGTATCCCAGGAACTTACTCGAGGTAACCCAAAAAGTGCATTTGGTCGGGTTTACTCGCATCTTATATTTTCTCATAGTTTGAAAGATTCCCCAAAGATCATCGATGTGGTTGGATGCTACTCTGCTTTTGACTAACATGTCGTCCACATAAACCTCAATGGTGTTATGTATCTTTTCCTCGAACATACTTCCACCAATCTTTGATATGTGACGTCGGCGTTCTTCAATACAAATGGCGTTTTAGTGTAGCAATATAACCCTCTAGGCGTAAAGAAAGACATATGTTCTTGATCTTCGGGAGCCAGGGGATTTGGTTGTATCCTGAGTACCCGTCCATTAGTGTTATCGCCTTGTATCCAACTATGAATTCCACTAGATGATCGATACTAGGGAGAGGGAAGCTGTCCTTTGGACAAGCTTTATTCAAGTCGTTGAAGTCAATGCAGATCCTAACTCCTTCATTCCTTTTAGGGACTATCACCATGTTTGATATCCATTGCGGGTATTGAGCCTTTCGAATGATCCCATCCACTTGTATATTTTTTAGCTCGGCCTCCACTGCGGCTTGTATCTTGGGTGGAATTCTTCGCATCTTATGTCGGACCGTCTTGAATTTGGGATCTATACTTAGATGATGTGAGCATACCTCTGGATCGATCTCCTCCATATCATGCATTTTTCAGGAGAATACATCCATGTATTCCCTCAATAGAGTTATTAGCTGCTCTGTTTGTTCGTCCGATAGCAGGGTTCCAATTCTTACCATCTTCGGTTCTTCCTCGGTCCCTAAGTTAACCTGACGGGTAGATTTTAAGGCCGAGAAATTGGGCTTTGGCTCCTTTAAATGCTCGGTTTTCCCTTCAACCGACGTCACCTCCTTTGATTGCTATAAGATCTCTTTCTGCCTGTTTCGTAAGATGCGATGGCTTGTGGGAGCATCTTTTCCAATTCTTCCTCTGCTTTTATCTCCTTGGATTTGTTCTTTTATCGGCACTGTCTTGATCATCTTTCTTCATTTTGATGATATCTAAATGCATGCACTGTCTCGCGGCTTGGGGGTCTCCTAACACTTCCACCACCCCTCGATAAGATGGGAATCTTAACCTTTGATGATATGTCGATGCCACACCTTTGATGCCTGCAATCCAAGGTCTGTCGAGGATTTCCTCATAAGGCGATACGACATCTACCACCCAGAATGTGTTAAGCGTGTCCAAGTATCCCTCTCCATCCGAGACTCTGAGAGTGACTTCTCCCTTTGGTATAGTCATTGTACCATTGAAGTCGTAAATTCGATAAGTTGAAGGGATTAAAATGTCATCAGACAGATTCATTCTTTTAAACGTGTCGTAAAAGAGGACCTCAACCGAGCTCCCACTGTCCATCGGTATTTTTTTAACTCCCAATTCCTCGATGATCAAGTTGATCACTAGTGGATCTCCATGTACTTGGCCATTCGAGGGAACATCCTTTGCTGAGAAGGTGATCGGCTGCATCATCCAGGGTTCCATAGGTAAGGTTTTTGCCACACTGAAGATCTCTTTTCCTGCTCGATCCCTCTTGTGGATTCTAGAAGTAATGTTGGTACCTAAGTCGAACCCTTGAGTTGCCGAGTGAAATATGGTACTGCAAATAAACTGAGTTCCGCGATCCATCCTCACTTGATACACTGGTACGTCGGGTTGGGTAGGTGTCGGCGTTGTCTTAGCGAAGTGTCATAAGTACCCATCTCGGATCAGATGTTGGACGATATCCTTTACCTCTCGACAATATTTAGTTGACTGGCCTCGATGCTGATGGTAATGACAGAACTTGGGATGATTTCTTTTCTCGTCAAATTGGATGCCCCTGGTCTTGGGGTATCTAATGTCGCTTCTGTTTTCTACTTCCTTGAATATTTCCTCTAATGGTGCGTTTAGAGGTGTGTAAGTTCTTGGTTCGTAACGAGGCTTCTTTCCATTCTTGACCCATTCATTCTTTCCTGAGACTTGTTGTGGTGCCATTGGCCTTTTCTATGATCGTTTTGGATCTTCCTGAGGGACAGGATCCACCGCCGCACTGGATTATTGTACTCCTCTATCCAGTGCACCCTCTTGCATCTCCTCTTATGCGATGTAATACTCTTGCATATTCCTCATCTCCCTTAGCGTTTGCAGTTTCTCGGTGTACATTGCTATCCATATAGGATTGGATTTTCCTAATGAGTTTTCAAATCCGAAGATCTGTTGATCGACAGGAACCTTTTCGATATCGGTACATAGCTTCATCCATCTATCCGTTAGGGATCTTAAGGGTTCCCTTAACCTTCGTGCCAGTGTGAATAACTTATTTACCCTTGGGTGAGCAATGTTGTTATGCATATAGGTTTCAAGAAATGTTTCCACTAGGACGCCATAGTTTCCAATGGACTTATCGGGAAAAGTATAGAACCGGTTCTTTGCCTCTCCTTCCAGACTTGCCGGAAAAAATTTGCACATAACCACGTCATAGTTCTTCCATTGCAATAGGGACATACTATACATCTTGATATGCTCCCCTGCGTCGCCAGTGCCATCGAACCTGGAAGGAAAAGTTGGGAGTGTACATTTAGGAGGGAACGAAGCTCTCTCAAGCTCCTTGGTGAATGGAATTTTCTGCGCTTCGCTAATCACTTCTGCAAGCCTATCGTCCTCGCCTTCTCCAGCCAATTTCTTGACCATATCCTCCAGATGTTTGAGTTTGGCCTCAGTCGCCTCCTCGAGTCTCCCGTTACGCACTTCCTCGTCAGTTGAAGAGTTCTCGGGAGGACCGTACCTGCTTCTCGTATGGTTAGGTTCGGGTATGCGCCCTCGGACAAGGGGTGGAGTTCGAGTTTTCCTTGATCGGGTATGGTTGCTGGAGCCCCTTGGATCGATGACCCTCGTGACCCAGACCTCTGGTTTCGAAGTTGATAGTTTTCATGCTCTAGTTCCAGATTTCTTCTCTGCAATTCCCTCATTATGTCTTCCTGCCTTCTATGGTTGGCCAGGATTGTTAGCAATGTCGGGTCGATACTCTCGTGACTGGAACGACCATTTACATGGTTCCCTACCATATTGGGTGGTGGAAATGGTGGTTCCATAGGAGTAACTACAAGGGGAATGGTTGATATTGGTGGGATGTCTCTGATGGGATTTCCCATCTCTAGGTGCACCCTTCTAAGCCTTTCGCCTTCTTGTTCCAAGGCAAACCGGTATTCCGCGCGTTGCCTTACTCGTCTACGGTCCTATCGCATTATTTGCTCTTCCTCGTCGTCCGATGCAGTCATTCCTTCTCTCATGTCCTCTACTATCATTTGGCTCAAGTTGATCCTTAATATTCTCGGGAAAGGATCGTCATCTCGGCCTTGGTCGACTTCCTCGTTGACAGTTGCCATGCCTCCACCCAGTACCTGGGATTCTTCCTGCTGATGTTGTCGACTGTTTTTTCGAGAGTCTGTTACTCCTTCATGCGCGTTAGTTCCTGCTACTGTTCGATTCTTCAGAATCTTGCCCGTCCCGGAAGTACTTGTCGTCGTCTCGGGTGTGATTGATACTCTTCGGCTCGCCCTCCCCTACCTACGTTAGCAAAATAAACAACACCTCACTTTGGACTGTTTTGGAAAAGGTTAAGGAAGAAGTACAACAGTTCTGAATTTCATAAAAGGAAAAAGTTCAAACAAGTACGATTCCTTTTTACTTCAACATGCTGAACTCATCAAACCAAGTGATTTTGACTGATAAGACGACATTTTGAAATGTTATTTTGCTACGTCGCTTTCGGTACTTTTCCTATGCATTAATAATTATTTGTCCTAACATTCTTTATGTCAGAAATCATTAATCATCCGTACGCTTGATCGGAAAATTTCTTTCTTGGACAGGGTTTGTAATGATGACTTCCGTCAATTGTTTTGCCGGTATCTCAACTACACAAGTTTCCAAAACAAGGTTTCTCGACCTTTTGGATTTCCAACGGCGTTGTAAGGCTCTTGTTATGGGATCAGGATGAGACTGCCATCGAAGTACTCACCATTCCCTTTCTAGACATAGCTTCGGAAAACCTAACTCAATGATTGTGATTTGATTTCTCCGCTGCTACTGTTGTGTTGAATTAGCCCATGACGAAATATGACCAGTGATATGAAGTTTCGTTCTAGCTTCTACCAAGCATCAAAGATGATCTTTTTGGGAGCTTCGAAGTTTTCTTACAACTCGTCTTAGTCATAGAAGGAAACACGTTCGACCATAACTCAAACATAAGATCTTAATTATTTCAAAAGGTTTCGATGTAAATAAAATATTTTCAAAGCGAAACCAATCACAAGTTTCTTTGACTCAAGATCATAAGATAAGAAGATTTTTGTTCGTCAGGCGACAAAAGTTTTGTTTAACAGGAACAAAATAGTTCAGACCACTGACATAATTTTTTCGACTCAAAAAGAAAACTCTGCAAGCTTTACAAATACTAGATCAGAACAAATGTAGAAGACCCGATATTGAAGAAAAAATGGTTTTAAAAGACTCAACTATCAACTCATAACCACAAGAGTCTTTCACTTAGCGTCAACTAACACCCAAAGATGTTTTAGGAGATTTTGAATCTCTCTTTAATGGTTTTGATGCAAGGTATCAAATGATGTTACACGGTCCCCTTAGTCGGCGCCAGAATGTAGATGCGTAAAACCCTACTTCTACATCCAAGAAACATAAACACACACACCATGAAGTAAACAAGCAAGGGATGCATAAGAACATATGATATACATGGTTCAGTATGATTACCTACGTCCACGGGGGTGAAAGTATGATCTTATTACTCGATTTCAAGGTTACAAGGGATATGAATCACTAGCAATCTCTCTTTTTTCACTACAAGCTCTTGGTATTCTCTCTTCCCTCACTCATTACTTTCCTCCTCAGCTCTCTACATGGCTCTCTATTTATAGCTACAAGTGATGATACATCCAAGTTACAGTGTGTGTCGCGGTACATCTTCCTTGATGTCCTTCTCGGGTGGTTGGTGATGTCTCATCTGAGGTGTAGGGCCGAACCTAGTGATGTCTTTTCCCGATGTCCATCCATCCGATGTAGATTTACTTAGTGAGTGTAGACGATGTCGCCCTTGATGTTCTTAGCCGAGTCTTACTTTGACCAGATTCTCCTTATCTTCTCAACTACTCTGTCAGTGCATTTATTGCTCTTGTACTTGATGGCTATCTCTTCAATCACCTCCGACCTTTACAGGTATTGTCTTCACGGGTTCACTTGGTGTCTCTTTACTCGCGCCAAGGCCGGGAAAGATGATTTGGTGCTTCACACTTCATCTGATGTTGATGCTTCGTTACCCGGGATTGCTTCCCCTGTATGTGTGGATTATTTACACCTACACCTAGAAAGAGATGGAATTTCAAACATCTGATGTTGGGATCCAAAGAGGTGACTCCAGATATAAAAGAAAAATGGAAAGAAATCGGGTTATGGGTAATGTCCTCTTTAGCACTTTTGCAAAGATTACATTTAGAATCAATGCAGCTGAGAATACAGGATCTCTTGGAATTAGTTTGGAGGATTCCATGAGTATTTTTCTGTATAAATAGTTGAATGTTTGGTGAAGTATGCATTTTCCAAATCTTTTTCCAAGCAGTGTTGATAATGTCCCCTTTGTATTTTTTTTGAGATTTTCTTGTCATAGAGAGATTCCACTATAAATTTCCCCCTGTTTCGTAGAATCCAAATGATGGTGTCTTCCTCTTGAACGTTGAATTTGGTACTTTGAATAGTTAATTGATCTTCAGGAGAAAAGCAGAGAGCAAAAGATTTAGTATTTGACTCAACATTATTATTTATAACCTGTTTGATAGTAATGGGGTCATTAGGACATTTATGAGCTTTCATCAGAATGCTGTCTTTATTGTTTATTCATTTATTATCTTTCCAGATATAATTTCTTTAACCATTTCCTACTTTCCATCTATAGTATTTCTAGATGCTGGTCACTCCTTTCAGAATGCGTTTCTAAACCCAAGAGTCAGTATCCTTTGGTTTAGTTCTCATTCTAGTAACCTCTCGGCCTTCAAAAGTAGTGGCTTTCATGGTGTAGGGCCATAATGAGTCTGGTTTTGAGGGTTAGACAGCAAATCCTATCTAGAGGAGTCGACAATAAAACTTTGATCTCATAAAAATTTAGACTCGGATAGCTACCCAAACAACTCTACCCATAAAAGTTTGGGAAACTTCAAAACTTATCCAACTTATACTGTTTGGGAGTTGTTGTTCTTGTAGAATTGATGCATGGAATTCTTGCTGAGATTTTCATTAGCCAGTTTTGTGTAAAGGGTAAGTAATACAAATCTTGTGAAAGTTGGCTTTTTTTTTTTTTTTTGCTTCATCTATCTGTTGCATATAGTGTTCATCTGTGCATTGTCCAGGCCTTCATCAATTACTTCTTTGAAGCTTTTTTGTTCTTAACTATATACAGTCAAGTGTCTATTTCTGTGGTAATGAGATGCTATGTGAGATTCACCCATCAGTTATAAACCTTCCTCTAATATAGTTTTGCTGGAAAAGCTGCATTCGAGGAAGCTGACTGCGACAAGTGAATAGTTTCTGGACTAGATTACCGCGGGCGGTAGCGAGGGCCGCCGAAGACTCGATCGAATTAGATCCGGTTTAATTTTAAATAAAATATTTTGTTTTGCGACAAAAAAAAATCAGTAATCAGAAATTCCATTAAGACATATATAGGGAGGTGTAATTGGTTGAAGGTACATATGCAGACTATGTACCAAGTAAGCTTCATAGCTTAGACGGAAGAGTATATATGATGCCTAAGGCTCATTTATAGTTGCGTAGCCTTGCGAAGGGGGCATTTAATGCTTAGGAATCACTATGACACGCCACGGACCCGATGATATCATTGTGCATCTTGACGGAATGGCCTACGGACCAGGACATTACCATTTTTTCTAGGCTACGGCCTTGCAAACGAGTTGGTTAAGCTTATGTCCCTTTGGTGATGAACTACGGTATGCTTGATCCCTTTAGAGAAGGGAAGGGTACGTAGGCAGCCGCAATGAGTTGCAGCATTGTCGGTCCGTCACAGTTGGTATCAGAGCAAGTTCCGAGAAAACTCTAGGGACTTGTATGGAGTGGACTCATTGGCAAGTATTTTCCTTAATGTAAACTTAAAGTTGTAGAGTATGCCAGATTTTGCGCGGAAATAGTTTGTAACTGCAATGTCAGTTACTTTTGTGAATCGAGTTGAGCTTGTTTAAGTACTGTGAGTTTGCCTGGCCTAAGTGGCACCCCATTTACGAGTGGATATCCGGAAGACCGTCTGGGACGGTGGGTAGACAATGGGACTGATCATCCCCACACGTTGGCACTAGCCAAGGGTGTGCGCTGTCAGGCCCGGATAGCATCCCACTTACGAGTGGCAACCTGGATGGCCTTCAAGGACGATGGGCAACTGGAAACTGTTCCACACAGTACTATGCTAAAATTTTGTCATCTCGATGACACCTTTCAACTTGTGAACCTTAGGGATTCCTGGGTGGTAGTGTGGGATGCCATCTTGGATACCTGGTTGACATATCCTCTTGGAACTGGCCAACTGCGATTCTTGGTATTGTTGTGGGAACTTTTGGATTCCTAGGCAGGCGGTATGGGACGGTTGCTCAGAAGTTCTAAATTTTTGTTCACGATAACTTGAAGAAACTCGTGATTTCTGAGCATCTGGTATGGGACTTTTGCTCAGAAAATCCAAACCGAAGAGATTGTACACAATAGTTTTTGTTTTGAATTTCGAGGACGAAATTCTTTAAAGGGGAGAATAATGTAACACCGAATGTTTTTAGCATGGCGCATGATAAAAGACGCGCCATGGCCCGAGATGAAGCTTCATCCAAAGCTTTCGTTGTGTGGTAAGAAGCATGTTGGATTAAGACAATTTTGCGCCAAAATGGCGCATTGCGTTTGGCATTTGGACAAGAGCCAAATCTCGCATCAGATGATGCATTAGGCCAGTTGGGTAGGTGTCCTTGATCTTGCAGCGTAATCATTGTGCATTATAAGGCTATTTGCTTAAAGCCAATGTCGCACAATCATTGTGCATCAGTCCAGAGAGGGCCGGCCTAGAGAATATTGCATAATCATTATGCAATACGGCAGATTGGGTGGTGCGTTATCATTGTGCATCAGGCCAGAGAGGTCTGGCCGAGCGAATGTTGCACAATCATTATGCGCAATCATTATGAGCAATCATTGTACGCAATCATTGCAATGAACAGTGAAGCAGGCATGCCATTTTGGTCCCTAATTCTAACTTGTAGAAATTCAATTAAGACATATATAGGAAGGTGAAAAAGTGGGGGTATAACAACCACACTCAATATTTCGCTTAGCAATATGTATGGACAAACTCCAATATACTTTCTAGAGAATCAACTAGACAGTCAGACTCAATCTAGATAAAAAGTATATCAAAGAGTTTATATCTCAATCTCTCGATTTGATATATACTCAAGCAAATAGAAATTTGCGAGTCTTTATCAAATACTAGAGAGATAACTTGGATGGTACCAAAGACCAATATCCAAGTGTCAATCAATTTAAATCAACAACCAAACAGTCGGATATTCTAATTGATTGAAAAACGCACAACTTGTGATATTTCAATTATATAACAAAATATAATGTGGAAAAGAAATAACATAGACACCAGAATTTTGTTAACGAGGAAACCGAAAATGCAGAAAAACCCCGGGACCTAGTCCAGATTGAACACACACTGTATTAAGCCGCTACAGACACTAGCCTACTCCAAACTAACTTCGGTCTAGACTGTAGTTGAACTCCAACCAATCTCACACTGATCCAAGGTACAGTTATGCTCCAACGTCTCTGATCCCAGCAGGATACTACAAACTTGATTCCCTTAGCTGATCTCACCCACAACTAAGAGTTGCTATGACCCAAAGTCGAAAACTTTAATAAACAAATATGTATCACACAGAAAAGTCTATGGTAATAGATAAATCCGTATCCCACGAATATACCTACGAGTTTTGTTCCGTCTTTTGATAAATCAAGGTGAACAGGAACCAATTGATAATCCGTACTATTCCCTAAGAACAACCTAGTATTATCAATCACCTCACAATAGTCTTAATCGACGCCGCGAAAAAAGATATTGTGGAATCACAAACGATGAGAGGAAGATGTTTGTGATTACTTTTTATCTTGCCTATCGGAGATAGAAATCGCAAGCCAATTATTAAAATTGTACTCGTACGATATAAACAACAAGATCAGATCACACAACTACATAAAGTAGTATCGGTCTGGCTTCACAATCACAATGAAGTCTTTATGTCGTTAACTTGATTTAGAAGAAGAAGACAAAGGTTAAAGGAGAATTGACTCTAGCTTAGCACAACTAGTATCACACAGAATGTGTGCGGATTAGGTTTCCCAGTTGCTAGAGTTCTCCCTTATATAGTCTTTCAAATCAGGGTTTGCAATCAATGTTAGCTTGGTAATAAAGCATTCAATATTCATCGTTAGATGAAAACCTGATTAGATTCAAGCTAATATTGATCAACCGTTAGATCGAAATCATATCTTGTTATATACAAATGAAATGCACGTTTCTAGGCTTGTGTAACCGTACCCGAACCTGTACATTAGTTGGTTCAACAATAGTTAACCAAATGGTTATCCATATGATCACTTTCATATCAACCATATTCTTCTTTACCATAACTAGTTCAAATGACTCAATGAACTAGTTAGAGAGTTATTTAATTGCAAGGAAATCTCATGTACTACGCAAGACACAATTGAAGCAAAAACGATTTGATTCACATGAATCTGTTCATGAACTCTACAGCCACGGTTTGCAATTGCATTCCTTAGTTTATAAAGATAAGTTCACTAAACATCGTTTTTAGACATAACCTACTCAAGTTCTCGGACTGGGTTCGCGGACTTAAGTTTTCGGATGGAGTTTACAAACTCCTGCAGAAATTCTCAGGTTTGAGAACTTAGCCAGTTCGCGGATTGGGTTCGCGACTAAGTTCGCGGACTTAGATCACGCACTACTCCGGTTCACTTGATCAACAAAGTTCGCAAACTTCGGTTCAAGGAATAAGGACTTATACACAATTCTTATATCCTCCAATGGTTATATAATATAAACTCTCATTTCAATCATTGAAACATTCTCAGAGGACGCTATATAGTTGTTATTCACAAACCATTTTTCGTCAAAGAAATTTTCAAAATGATTGAAACATAACATGAATTTCGTCACTAGGTAAAGATGAACTTGGCTAAAGCGAAAGCTTACCAACACATATTTCGAGAAATAGATAGGCGAGATAAACTCGGCTCGAAATACCAAATGCGTATAACCTAAGTTTATATAGCAAAACGACTTTTGTCTCAAGATAGGAGACAAATAGACTTTTGAGTGATAGATAAGTTCAAGTCTCCACATACCTTTTAGTCGATGAAGATCCACCAGTTCCCTGAGTATTCCTTCATCTTGTATGATGATTGCCATGGAGTTCTTGAGCTCAACTACACTTTCTATCCTAGTCCGAGACCTTAGCTATATTAGACTAGAAATCAAGACTTATAGTTTTGATCACTAACATTGACAAACATGCTTGAGATAGAAACGCATGCGAGTTCGACCGAGCAATGCTCTAACAGGAGGAATACTTGGTTGAAGGTGCATATGCGGACTATGTACCAAGTAAGCTTTATAGCTTAGCCGGAAGAGTATAAATGATGCCTAAGGCTCATTTATAGTTGCGTAGCCTTGCGAAGAGGGCATTTGATGCTTAGGCATCACTATGCCACGCCGCGGACCCGATGATATCATTGTGCATCTTGACGGAATGGGCTACGGACCAGGCCATTACCATTTTTGCTAGGATACGGCCTTGCAAATGAGTTGGTTAAGCTTTTGTCCCTTCGGTGATGAACTACGATCTGTGCTTGATCCCTTTAGAGTAGGGAATGGTACGTTGGCATCCGCAATGAGTTGCAGCATTGCCGGTCCAGCACGTTGTCTCCTCATATTATCTAAGCTCGATGCAAGAGATGATTGCGGCCAAGCTTGATGAGGCTTAGTTGCATGCCAGCAAGTGGATGCTCATACTTCCTATCAAGCTATGTAGAGTTGGTACACGAGGTGAGGTAGGAAATGAAAAGTGCTTGGTGCGGCATGTGCCAAAGTCTAAGGTTTATGCTTGGACAAGACTCGGTGGTATGACGGTTGGTCAACTAGATAGTAGATCAATGATGAATTGCCTACGTTGAGGCAAAGCCAGAGATGCATGAAATGTGCATTGGCATTGGCCTTATGGCCTTACACCCTTTAGCGGACAAGGGCGAGTTTGGAACGGTGTGGAAGCTAAGTTAGATGCATCATGCTCCACGAGCATGCTTGCAAGGGAAAATGGACGTGCATTTTCTTAGCTTTGAGGCCCGGATCGTAGCTTCATCATGGCGCATCGGGGGAGTTACGGTCTGCGGGGCAACGCGCCAAAGGCGTAATTTTCTGGTCTGTCACAGAGAAATAAACAAACACTTTGGTGTATTGAGGCGAGTGATCTATTTACTTAAGACATTTAATGCCCTGTATATAATGAAGTTATAGGTAAATGTCCTATGTCTCCAGCATTCAACAATACATTGATGTTCTTCGGAGCACTTCAAATCACATCAAATAGCGAACGCAAATATTGTAGCTCAAACTCTCTGACTCTAAAAAAGGTTTCAATGATATTTGCAAAAACCTCTGACTCTAAAAAATATTTCAATGAAATTCACAAAAACTAAAAACTTAATATTCTATGTATTTCTCCTTCTCAAGAGAAGGGTTTTTACACCATTGAAACAACATGACGGTTTAAGCAAAACAGTTTATTTTCCACGGGGACGTAACCGTTGAGATATATCTTAACAGATATATTTGTTCGTAACATATACATTTCAGATCACCACTTCAATATGGATTTGGCGGCTCATCGAAAATCCATATATTTCCTGCAATATATATCCGTTCCATAGAATTTATGTTTTATACATGGTTTTTTCTTTACGCCACATTGTTTCAATTTTATTTTGATTTGAAGCAACTGAAGGCGAAATTGATGGAATTCATTCGAGTTGATGGAGTTTACACATATTTGGAGACTCCAAATTTTTAATTATCAGATCAATTTTATGATGAGATGATTAGTTTCGATCCAGTTTCATCGGATTGAAAGAAATTAACCAATACAAATTTGAATAGATCATGGTTTTCTGAAGGCTTTTAGGTTGGAATAATTGAAGACGAATTCGAGTTTTCATCGAGTCAATGGTGTTTAACACCAGTCGATGTTATACCCTCCTATTATCAAAACAGTTTTGGAAAATACCCTCATATTATCAAATCAATTTTGGAAAAAAAACGTCGATCTTTTCTTTTATAAAAAGCGTATCACTGCCAAAATACATCTCAGCCTTCGGTCAACCAATCATTTCAACTGTGTGAGTGTTGTTGGGAACTTTCATAAATGTTTGCTGTTGGAAACTTTCTGGATTTGAATTTCAAAACCTATTCTGGTTTCTAGAAATTTCTATCGATGCGCCTCTTCCCATAAGGTTTCTTTCCAAGAGATACCATTAATGGATGCCCGTTGAAAGTGTCTATTCGAGATGAAAAGATATCTCCAAAAGGCATGAATTCTTCTTCAAATAGCAAAGGCCTTCTCCCATTTCAACACATCAAATCAATTTTTTTTCTTCTTCTCCAATAGCATCATCAGAACTTTATACAGTGTGTTCTTGGTCGGGTCAAGGAAGTACAATCCTGGAATTTTATTACGGTGTTAGACCTTCATTGAATCCTGAAGGCATAATTCGAGAGACCTGTTATACTCACCAAGTTAATTAGAAAAGGTCGAATTATTGTCTAAAAGAATCGAAAGAGCCTTGAAGCCACGGGTACACTATTCTTCTGTTTTTCATTCTATAGTAGTTTAACCCAAATTTTTCTAGTTCTCTAGTTTAACCCAATTTTCCAACAAGTGCGACCCATTACATAAGGCAAATAAGCCTAGGATATATGCGTTTTCCGTCATTGTGACCACATAACTGCGCCAAGCCCGGACACAGCATAACTGAAGGCTTAAACAGCAATAAGTTGGACATCGCTTAGTAATATACCTGAGCACAAAGGACATTCTCAAGGCCAAATTGAGGTGTATACATCAAATTGCAACAATTGTGTCCAGAAGTTTTAATCGAATCAAATTAAATTTACTTATATTCACAATTCAAGAAGAAATAAAACTAATCCTAAGAACCCCAATCCATATAATTAAAACCTTCCTATCTTGTCTGCCTTGACTTGAGGATTCAATTTTGCAAGCGTTTCTCTTCCTACGCTCTTGTAGTCGAAATCACATGAATGCTTCTCCGGGTAGCGATGAAGCGAGCAGAAAACTGATCCGCACTTGCACGTGATCCCTGTCAATCCCACCTTCTTGTTACAACTAAAACACCTGTTCTTCGCTACTGCACCACTTTCTCCTCCAGATGTTGCCGATGATGATGATCCAGAACTCAACAAAACCGCAGTAGTTTCCTTCACAGCAACATCGGTAGAGTCCACTGATTTGGTTGGAGAGGTTGTCAAAACTTTCTCAGGGTTGGCAGACTCCTCAAAAGCGGCTTTGGCTAAAGCAGATTGTTCTTCTGCTTTTAGATAATCTCTGTAACACTTGCTGCACATGTTCATATTCGCTGCTGTTCCAAAAAAACCACATCTGTTTTGACAAAGCAGAAGCGCCTCTGGTTGTTCGCATCCATTGAAACCGTCCTGTGATCCCATCGCTCTAGTTTTTTTCTCTCTCTTTTTTGACTTTCTGGAAAATATACAATGAGATGAAAAAGCTGTACGTGTAAGTATTTATAGGTTGAGAAACCGAATCACGAAGGAATGAAGATTTGGATTATCCTTTGACCAAGAATACTCTAGAAGGTGCATTAATTGCTTATTTCCGCTCCTAGTATTACTGACCCACGACATGACACATCAATCGGACTCGGTCATGGAATGGTAAGTGGTGGGTCCCACACCCAAAAAAAATTGGCAGACTATGTATCGTGGTGTGCCTATCAGCAAGCCTCGGCAATCGGCAAATCATCTGTATCGGGCATACAATCGAGATTCGTGAGTGGTTTCCGCTGATCGGTTAGATGTGCATGTGATGTCAAATTGGTTTTTGTTGGTTGAGCTACATCCGAGTAAGAACAATGTATTTATCCATCATTCAATTCAGACTGATGATGATACATGCACAAACTGAAAGTGGTTGCAAGAACATAATGTATCTGCTGGCTGGACCAAGCATTTTCCTGAACAAATTCCTAATATGCCAAGCCAAGATACTCCATTCTGTAGTTCTTCCAATTGACGGTTAGCCTTATACTAAAGGCTTTAGAATAAAAGTTGATCTCCTAATTTTCTTAGTTCGGCCAGCCACTGAGACGAGTAAAACTCTGATAAAAAAAAGGACAACTAGCATGAAAATAACTCGATGGATCAGCATAATCACCATCTATTACATCCTACAACACAAGCATATAAAATAAAACTCCATAAGAATTCTTCTCCAGGAGACAAACTTCGATCCGTGTCATCTCCTAGTATAGTTCAGACCTGCGAAAGAACTAGAAAAAAAGATCCTACAGAAACAAATACCAGCATATACTAATTTACCTTCAAAGTTGAAGCTTCAGCTCTTCCACAAATTCTACTTATCAACAAAAACCTAGAAAAGCTAAAGTTGTTCGCACATGAACTAAACAAGATCAATAGCGGCCAACTAAAATGAAGTCGTCGTCATCAAGAACCTGTACGTCCTTGTTTCCAACGAAATGCTCTCTCCCCAGTTCATTAACTATGTTCACGAATTCTATCCTTCTGGCTAAAGGTAGAGGGACATAAGGTAGCCGAAACACTGGTCTCACCACACCCAACTGTGCCAAAGCAGTGTTTAAACCAATTGGATTAGGCTCACGAAACAACCAAGTCATCAATGGTAAGAGTTTGGAATTCAGCTTAGTATTAGTGCCTCCAAACATGATTTCATGCATCAAGCCAGGAACCAGATTACTAGTGACAGAAATTACTCCAGTAGCACCAAAACCCCACCTTGAGTCATGACACTCATCATCATTTCCACTCCATACTACAATACCTTGATCTGTGTACTCCTTTACTCTTTTGTTGCCCATACATTCCTTGACTCCTGCCATGTTAGCATGCTGTGCAAGTTGTTGGATAACAGATGGAGGAATATCTTGACTTGTTCTTGATGGCACATTATAGATGATTGTGGGACCCATGGAAAGAACGGCCTCTAAATGGGCAACAAGGCCTTCCAAAGACGTTTTCCCATAATAGGGATTGATGTGAAGTGCTGCATGCATCCCAATGGCAAATCCTTGTTCACTGGCATGGATAGCTTCTCTTGTTGAGTTACTTCCAGTGTTTCCAATTACCTTGATTGACCCACCAAAGCAGTTTACAGTATGCCCAATGAGCATGATGTGTTCATCCCAACTCATTAAGTGGCCTTCACCAGTTGTGCCTCCTACAATCACCGCTTCAGCGCCATTTACAATTTGCATATTCATCAATGCATCATAAGCCTCGAGATCAAATCTACCATCAGGCAGGTATGGAGTTTTAATCGCTGTGATCAATCTGAGAGCCTTTATTTCATCTGATGAAGTGCTGCAAAGGAAAAAAGAAGTTACACAAAGCAGCAGCTAAAAACAACCTCTTGATTAGTTCATGCCCAACCCCACCAAGGTACAGATACTCCATTTCTGTATCCTCATGGTTTAAATATCTCTAAGCTTACATTATCCAATAAACTAAAAAGAGCCTTATCCTAATAAGACTAAGAACAGTCTCCAAGGAAACTTTTTTCGACTACTTCAGGATAATATACCAGCTTTCCGACCATACTTCTATAATAGCACCAAATAGGTGATCTCGTCGGGGTAACTAAAAAAAACTGAGAAAGATACTCTCATAACACACAAATAGGTACCAACAAAGGAGTAAGGCCAAACATTTTCAAGGCTCCTAATGCAAAAGAAACATCAATACCAGTAACGAGCTTTGTTTCTTTTGGTCCCACCATAAAAGGCTCCTTGTGCAAAAGAAGCACTAAGAGGGTCACAAATATAAACAGAGTTCGCAACCAGTTTCACGGTTCCTTAACCATTTTCAACCAGTTTACAAGAAAGTAGGATTACAAAAACACTAGAGACACAAGTCAGAGAAGAGATATATACCTGTTTTTAATTTCAAGACTGCGCATTGGGAGATGAAAATTAGGTACAACAGCTGCCTGTGGGGATACCCATCTCCCATTCCCCCTCCTAGCACCGGCACAACAAAAAAACATTGTAAAAATAGATATACGTAGCAAGAATGGTAAATATTTGGTATTTATTATACACTAGTTAAAACATATTTTCCAACGGCCACTTCAAAAATGCTTTATTCAATATACAAAAATGGTTGACTGGTAAAAGAATACCACAATCAGTTTCAACGAAAAAAAAAAGGTGGGAAATTAAAAGACTGCCTTCCAGAATTAGTACGCTAGATTGATGAACGCGTTTCATTTATCATGGTGGCATTCTTTAGGACCCAAATTGAACAAGTTTCAATCTTGTTATTTAACTTCGCAAACCAGATGCAAACAGCAACAATCATAGAATCGAATCAAATATTTTGTGACGATGATAAATATTCAGTTCAGAATCAGGGGATCTGAGTATCTGTGGAGCCGTGGCTGCTCTGAGTGGAATGTCAGTATATACCTCTTTAAACTTGCAAAAAGAGGAGTCAAGCAAGCTATTGCCAAAGCTTTTTAAAAATTAATGTTGCTGGAGTTAACTTAGAGAAACTAGAAGTGAAGAGTGACACTACTGAAACTGTTGCTTGAAATTTAAAAATTAATCATCTCTAAAGCATGGGATGGTGAGAGAGAGCGAAACATCCATATGAATGTTCTAATTGATTATGATTATATTGTTTCATTGCTGACTCAACGAGAAAAAATTGTGCAGGCTTTCTACAGTAGTGACTACATTATAATCTGAGCTGCGTGAAATGTGGATCTCCTAAAGCACCCCTATAGCACTCCTAAGTTCACTGGCTGTGGAGCTGAAAATAATGTGACGTTTAACCCTTCTTTATTGATTTCTCTCAAAATCACTCCAACTCCTGCTAAAACACCATACATTCTCATTGATCATCTAAAATAAATATCCTGATAAAATGGCAGTCCAGAAAATCTTACAAGTAGCACCAAGTAAGTAACCCACTATAATGAAATCTGAACCTAACTACTCTTTTTAAGAGATATTCAGACTTTTGAACTATATAACCATCTACTGCTTAGCATATCAATCCTCTCTTGTTAAAACCCAATTGCTAATAACAATACAAGAGTATAGCCAATTTTTGGGCACGTGAGCTCATCTAAGAGGCTTCGCAAGTTCTAGCAGCTTCAAGGCGCAGCCAAAGCATTTAGATCCTTTTGACAGTTGACCAAATGCAATTGTACTCCATTAGATCCTTTTGACAGTTGAACATAAGTAATTGAACACCTTTATAACCAATCACAACGACGTAAAGTTTGTTTTGCACAGAAATTTTGATTTTAATTACCAAAACAAATTTACAGGTAAGAATTGGTAAAACTAAGGTTGATGAATGAGAAGAAACCACCGAATTTTATCTTACTTTCCCAAAAATCCTAGGAGACACCCAGATAAAGGAAAAGAAGTGAAACTACCTAATCTTTTCAGCACATAGAGACAGATAGAAGGCTAGAAGAAGAAACAACAAAAGGTTGGAACCCGATAACCAGCAGTAACTAACAAAAGAATGCAGCATTCTCTATCCATCAATTTCTCTCTAAATTAACTAGAAAAATGGTCATGTAGTAAATTCATCCTCAAATGTGTCTGTGACTCTGGCATGTTCGATTCAGGGAAAAGATAACAAATAACGGAAGATATCTGCGAACAATATCATGCTGATGCTTATCATAATAGGCAAAACAAACCAGGAGATTGTCAGCCATGTTTACACATCTCAATTATCTACATACAGAATTCGTCTTATGAGTTGGCTATTATCGATATAGCTCATAACTGTAATCACAAACTTTTTCTTCCTTAAACCCCAGCTTCATATTACCCTAACTTTGTAATTTATTTATGTAAAGACTATCCATACAAGTTTCTGTATCTCTGCCCTTCGCATTGAAGATACAAACAATCCTCCCCATCATCATAGCTTACTCACATCTTAACAAATCCCCATCATGTCTTATTCCATCTTACACCTATATAGTGCCCATAGACCTGAAGTCTGGTTTTGCAAAAGTACTATGTTTTAGCATGTAGATCAACTTTAAAACGCCCCAACTTTAGTAAGCAAATTAAAAGTACATTCCCTTCTATGTGCAGCGTGAATGGCAATAGATTCAAGGAAGCCATTGGATGCTTCTGAGGCATACACAGAAGAGAACCCCATAGAATACTTCCCAATAACATAGATTTACAATGAAAGTTACAGAAGGATGAAGTTCGCTACGAATTCAAACTACCAGACATGTCCGTAAGTCCAAAAGCCTTGTGTATCAGTAGTTGATCTTTATACATTGAGAAGACAACCAAGTCTTCCACAAGACTTTATTGTTCGATTAAATCTAACGAGATATTTACTAGTACTCTTAGATTTACATTAAGTGTTTGATATCTTGTTCCAGATGTTTGACAGAACAGGTACTTAAAAAAAAATTATGCTTGTATTTAATTCATTTAGACAATTTAACAAACACTTCATCTAAAAAAATAAAACCAAATATAAGAGGAGTAAGAAAATTATTAAAGTTACCTGTCAAGGGAATTAGCACCAAAGGAGCAAGCACCATAGCTCTTCAATGAAACAGCCATTGAAAATGCAATACAGTTCAAAAACAACAACCAAATTGCTTAAACGGGGTAAAAATGGTATGTAATAGAAGCTTAGCAAATAATGGTGGTGGTGGTGGTAATAATGGAGTTGGTAATCAAAACAATGGAGTTTCCGGTATGGGTTTCAACGGAGGAGATGCAGAAAGTGGCCATTCACCGGAAAAAAGCAAATCTTTTTAGCAAAAGAGAAGAAGAAGGAAGAGGGGGGAGGAAGAAGAGTTGGTGTGTGAGTGATGATGAAAATAGTATTATTGTTTTAGGGTTTTGGATGGTTTATCGGAATTGATGGTTGCCACGTAGAATGGGACCCACTTTAGGATTCAATCCACTCCCTTTAAAGTATGTGGTGTTAGCTTGGTCCATTTTGAGGTGTACTCACGTTCGTTTTGGTAAATAAACTTTGACATTTATTAACTAGGACTCGCCTACAGGTAGATAAATTTCAAAAACCGGCACCTAGCTCAGCTGGTCATCCCCGTTTTCTAAAGTTTCATGCGTTGCAAGAGATCCCAGGTTCGAGTCCTCAATGGTGTAATATTTGCAAGAATTGACATGGAAGGTAGTGTTAGATTGCCCTCTTGTGACATAATCTCAGTCCCACTCCCGCTTCGGCTCCCTTAGCTAGGTTACCCATGAGGCTCTCATATATGTCGTCCCCAACTACTTTCCGTATTCCGAATTGTTAATAAGGTGCTGGACTTACCAGATGGATAAATCAATGATTCGAGACGCGTAACCTTTTCTCCTGGGATTAATCCAGAGAGAAAACCCAACAATAGTTGGAGACGTCTCTCTCTTATTGGGATATATGTCGGGCAAATAGGTCTTTCATTCTCTGTCTACTAAGACTAAGTCCTATGGTCTTCTTATCTAGCATCTAGATTGACAGCTAGAATAACCTCCTAAGTCTTGTGGCAATTCCAATCTAGCATCTTGATACGATGAATGGAACAGTGAAAAGTAGAATTAGGTTGCGTTGAATGGAATAGCGAAACCATCTCAGCCGTCGGATCAAAAAATAAATCAATCTGCACTGAACCAAACAACGAAAAGTTGATTTTCTCTACGTTGAACCATTCAGCGAAACTATCTCGCTACTAGTTGGAATGCGAGATATAACAGGAAAGAGAAGTGGTGTTAAAGAATAGTCAACCCTTTTTGTGTAATCTGCAACGCTTTTTGTCTAATCTAACAGCCAAATTTATCCCATATGACTTAGTCTAACAGTTTTTTCGTGATGAGGTCGTGATTACATTTAGGTACACAAGAGAAGGATTTTCTTTTCTTTGTCTCATCTGAACAATCATACTCCATATTACTTTTGAGAAATATATTGTTATGTCTAAACAATGATGCTTTAGTGCAACAAATCCCTTGTCTTTAAGTTTTTGTCCCGTTGTCGACTGGTAGTCTCGTCCCGATTGTATCAGCTGGTAAAAAGTTGTATGATGATGAATACTATGGTTGTGAGACTAATGCCTGAATTTTATTGTCTCCATGAAGGTTAAAAAATCTTCTTGTATGTTGTTCGATCAATTTTGATCTAGCATCATTACATCCAATCATTGAATATGTGATAATACTGTTAGGATTAAGCCTTCGACAAGACACTAATATTTTTTTGGATCAATTTAGAACTAAAGAAAACAAAAATAAGATGTACTAAAAGAACAAGAAAGATACGGAATTTAGCGTGGTTCGGAAATGTGCCTATGTCCGCAAACAACTACGATCAACTCTTACTATATTATAAATCACAGAGAATTAAACCCCAATGATTGCCGAAACAATCAACAAACTATGACTAGCAGGATGTTGTTCACACGCACCAAAATAATTCTCTATGAACAAAACGTTTGAAACCCTAAAATTCTTTTATTGTGAGAACTCTCTCTAATTGCGTTGTGTGTGTTCCTTAAGACTTGTACGCCTATTTATATAGGTTACAGTTTTGTCTTCTAAGTATATGAGTTATACTAGAAAATCTCAAACAAAGTTAACTAAGAAAACCTCTAGTTTAACCAAAATAGGAAACCTCTAGCTTTACCAAAATAAGGAAACATCTAGACGATTCTAGATTATTCTAAGACCTTCCTAAAAACATCGACAACATCTAACAAATACTTGTTAAAACACCTGATGGGGAAAATATTGGCTAAGTTAAGTGCAGGGTCTATGGGCTATTATTTTTAGAGCCAAATACCTCAAAGGAAAAAACTTTTGGGAGTATAAAAATCAAAATTCTTGTTCCTCCACTTCGAGTGCTATGTTGTCTATTAGACCCCAAATGTAAGCTGGTTACTGTTGACAAGTGGGAGACGGCAAGCCTAATTCTATATACCAAGACCCCGATCTGTAGGATATAAACCCATTACTGCAAGAAATTGCAATTTCAGAGCCATTATAGTAGAGGAGTTGATCAACAATGATAGTGATAATTGAAATCTGGAATTACTGATCCACACTTTCTCTCAAGAAATACATATCTCTATGGAGTTGGGGGAAGATAAAATCTTGCGGATACTCAGTATAAAAAGGGAATTTATACCTCCAAAAGTTTTTACAAGTTGGTGATTGATATTAAAGGCTGGAGTTCTTATGACTCTGGATCCAAGTTTAATTGGCTTAAATTTCTGGAAAATTAAAGTTATTCTTCTTATAATTAAGATTCTCACTTAGAGGTTAATTTATAATGGGCTTGCATTGGCTGCCAACTTAGGAAGATTCGTATCTAAGTATGATAAATAGTGCATGTTGTGTGGTGTAAAGGCTGAATCAATTGACTGTCTTTTTCTTCACTGCTCAATTATTCAACCTCTGTAGGGAATAATGATAGATGTTGGATTCGTCCATGTGGGGGTGTTAGTAAAATTAATATTTATGCAGTTGTAACAAGGGTTAAACTGTCACTCTAGTGTGGCAAGAAATAGTGCCAGCATTTTTGAAGGATGAAAATAATCATGTGATTACAGAAGCTCTAGTTGTTCTGAGTGACACCAAATTTGCGCTAAATAACTGCATCAGCAACTGTGTTATTGAAGGTGATGTCAGTTCTATGATCGTTGTCATCAAAGACCCAAATATGACTCCCCCTAGAGGTTAAGCCCAATATAAGATGATCTCCGCAATCTACCCAGGAATTTTTCAAATATCGACTTCAACTTTGTTAAGCGTGAGGGTAATGATGTTGCTCATGGCCTATCTTATTATGTTCTTACCAACAATGTGACCAACAGTTGGCTTGCTAGGTTAGAAAATGCTCTCGAAGCGTGCGAGTAAGGATGCATAATGGGTCGGGTTTGGTCTTATCCGCCACCCTACCGGCTGATGGGGGTGATAGAAATTATCACTAAAACCCTACCCGCCTTAGAGTGAGTCGGTTTTCACACGACCCAACATCAGTTGGATGGGGCGGGTGGCCATCCTAATTTTCTTCGTAAAATTTTGCCATGTCCTTATCGTTGGTTTGATCCTCATGCCACCTGATAAACCGCTTTTTTTAACTGAATTCAATCATCTCAAAATATAAGTTCCAACATTCAAAATTTTATAATAAATTCGAGTTTTAATACTGCAAAGTGCAAAGTACAAAATAAAATCATCTTAATTAGAAGCGGCAAGATCAACAAATAGTTCTATAACAAGCAAACTGAACAATTAGAATGAATGAAATAGAAGTAGCAATAGTAAAATGAAATTAGTGCACATCAAAGACTGTTTACATATATCAATAAATACAATATTTAATATCTTCATCTGACTATGAATGATTGATTCATTATGCATATGAGATATGAGTATTTTATCAACAAAAAGATCAAATTACAAACACTCTGATACCGATGGATGGAGGTAGCTAGATATGGAAAGGGATACCCAACTTTTTTTCAAAAGAAACATCTGTATAACACAATACAAAAAGAAACAGATATGGTTCATATGAATCAATCAAATTGGGAGTAAAGGATTAGAAAGTACAAAAAGATTCTACTTATGTCGTCGATACATTGTCATCGGTAACATGCAATAACAAATCCTAATAGTAATTGAAATCAATGATAAAATCACAGAGTTATTCTATAAAGGAAAATAGTGTTAGGATATGAGTATACGACAAACCAATTATGACCGATCTCAATCTACTTCCATATAAACCAATTAATACATTTTTTGAATGCATATCAAAAAGCAAAACCCTAACAACACATCTACAATAACAACAAAACTCAACAGGTAATATAGTATCAACTTTCAATTCCACAACAGAACCGTAAGATCACATCAAATTAAGGATTTGACTATAATTTAGTCATTCTATTAATGTAGTTACTGCTAGAAGCACCAAATCTGTAGTTTGTGCATACTGTGGAGAAGTATTAATATCTTTATTGCCAACAGTGGATGAAGTCATGATTAAATTACACTGATTCAAAAAAAATTGAACAAAATTACATTACTCGCGTATGATTTTACCAATTGAAAGTAATTTCTTCGTGCTTAGTGTGATTTACCAATCGTTAATGCAGAATATACAAAATTCTACAAAAGTTAAGTAAATTCATATCAACATTACCATCAAAGTGACATAATTTTATCATCTTCTTCTTATTCTCTGACAGCAGACAAAAATAAAAAAAAATGTGAATTTTATTTCAACTGAAAAACCAATCTAATCACAAAAATCGGAGCTTTAAACCAATAAATAAGACAGACTCGTAAGCATAATTTAAAGAAGCAAACCATATAAGAAAGAGCATATTGAAGATTTGCAAATAGGTTTAATTATTTACCTTATTCTCTTTGCACCAAACCTGTGAATGGTTTGAACAATCTCTACTTCATTAACTGCCGCTTGAGTTGATGGTATTGCAACTTGTAACGTAACTAGTTTTTTTACAGAGTCTTTTCTTTCTTCCAGCTGTGAAGAAGAAGGAGGAGATTATAGAGTATGCATAACCAAATCGAAATCGTGGCTTAATCTTGGGAAGAAAAATGAAATCGAACACATGGATTTATCAATTCCCGACCCTAATTGAAATAAAATATAAATCCCTAATTTTAATGAATCTTACCTTGCATTATAGGCTTGTTGCTGGTGATAGAGATGATTTTACAATGGTAGTACTGGTGGTGATTTGAAGAGCGAAGAAGAGAATCAATGCAAGAATTTCGGCGTACATGTGGTTGTTATCCAGCTGATTTCTTAGATATCTTTGTGGAAACAAAGAGACTAATCGCACTAAATTTCACAATCATGTGTGTTTTGATGTATATCTTTGATATTTTTGAAGAACATAATGGAGAAAATGTGGAAATATTGCATACGATAATCAAACATTCCTTTTGGCTCGACAATGTTGACTTCTTTTCGTTTTTTAAAGAACCTACTAAATATGAGAAGGTTCCACCTTTTATGTAAAAATATTATTGTAAACAACTATATTGATTTGTGGTCGATCTTATATTGTTTTCCAAATCAAATTTATTATAACATCGTAAACATAGAGATATTGTACACAATATTATTCCTAAAATTTTGATTGGGAAGTTCGGATTCTTGCTCCATGAGGGTGGCATTTATTCACTGCCTAAGTCCAATACCACCTAGGAGGAATCCATATTTCGTCCTTCGAAGGATGATCATTGGTTGTCCTTTAAATGGAATACTGAAGTTAACTGTTTGTTAGGGGATACCAGAGGCATACCAATGATTAGGAGGGGGACACTGCAACTACCTTGTTATAACATATTTTAATAGGATGACATAAATTAAGTGTATTAGTACAATACAACACATTTACTCGCTTATTATGGCATGTATTGTGCCGCAACAAGCTATTAGGGAAAATCCAATTTGGTTAATCAATGCCAAAACTTTGGTAAATATGAAGCCATATTGGGTGGATATCTTAATTTATCAAATTTTTTCACCAGACAATGAATGTAAATATTGAAATTGGGAGTTAATCCTTTTGGTTATACTATAATGATTGGATTATTGGAATTATGTTAAGCAAGTTTCTTTTTTTTTGAAGGGATTTTTATTATTAAGCGGTGATTATATCAGGGAAAAGTAAACTAATCTATGATTAGTCCTTTTGGAAAATAAAATCCTTTATGCACCAAATATATTTTCAGTTGTGAAGAATTTGACACCCTTAGATTTAGTATCTTTGCTAAGTTATCTACTAAAGGTAAGTTTTCATATTCTTCTTAAATATAAACATAACAAACTAAAAAAATGCTAAACAATTTTTTAAAAGTATTGATATTCACTTGACCTCTCCAAGAAAAAGTGTAATAAAGATTAGAAGCCTCATTTACAAGAATTACCAAATTCTGACAAGCTGAGACGATTGATGAATATGGTAAGGAAAAACATTAAACATCACAACGCACTTAATTGTGTTACATAACACAAAATATTACACAAAGAGTAAGTGTCGCCATATTGTACATTTCTAATTGTTGGTACCTCGTGTAGTGTAATGTTAGATAAGCCGAGACGATGGATGAATACGATAAAGACAAACACAGCACATCACGACATACTTAATTCTCTGACCCAATACAACATGTTAAACAAAAATATATACAGGCTTTGATTAGTATCATGTCGGCATACTATATGCTTTTAATGGTTGGTAACTCTATAAGGAAATTTTAACTTAACAAAAAAAATATTCCAAAAATATTTGTTAATTATAGTCTAATCAATTTGTTTAATACATGTCACCCAAGGGTACTCGACAATTTTTACTTTTTCTTTCAGTTTGAATAGGCTTTGAGATTATTTAGCTATCCCCTTCACAAAAACATTGTCCAGCACACGTAATTGAAGTATTTTACAATCTTAAATAGAAGTGCTAATGTTTCTCAAGATGCAGGAGTGTGTTTGGAATAAGTTTACTTCCCAAAAAATTAACAACTTGGCTAGACAAGTAAAACTTATTTTTGGTTTAAATTGACCAATAAATTCTTAAACACTTAAACCCTCGTATTTATCTTTTTTTTCTTCCCTTCTTTCGGAGCTTTTGGTTTTGCTACTTACTCTTCATCTTGGTTGAATAAATGGTGTTATTGGGTTATCTAGTAAGCTTAAGAATGTGTCCCAAGAACTTGACACTTCTTTGACCAAGTATTCGACAAGCATCTCATTCACTATTCAAAATCACAAGATAGTCGTGGTCGAGTAGATAATATTAAAAAACTAGACTTGAAGGATATTCTACTCCTTTCTCATAAGAATAATACAAATATTTCTGAGAATATTATAAAAGCAATAATCCTGGTTATGCCTCTCATTCTTCTTTGATATTTTTCTAAGATATTCTTTAACTAATTAAGTCAACCAACTTTCTCTGTCACTAATAGGATATTTTTGTGGGAAGAACTGATTCAACTGCGACAAGATAGGATGGGCAATAGAGGAGAATCTGAAAATGATAAAAATAACTCAAGATGAGATGAGAGAATAGTTGGATATTATAAGTTAGAAGAGGAGGACACTAATCAAATGCATTATTTGAAATATATATATTGTTAAAGGGATTTTACGATTACATTTGCTTGCACCTTTATATTTACATCAACATGTGGGCAATTCATATAAATGCTAAACTCTGGGACTATCCAAAAAGTTTCTCCCTCAGTGATTTACAACCAACTCAATTGATTTTATGTGCTGAGGATTTGAATTCATTCGGTTCAAGTCAGATAAAAGAGTGTCTCCAGCAATATAATTTGACATCACATTTATTGAGTACAGTCTTGTCATTCTCTTATACTACTTCAACTGAGGAATTCTTTATGGTGATGAAAGAGAGCACCTTGACATGACTGAAGCTTTTGGTTTTCTCAGTAATAACAGAACACTTCTGAAAAAGTGGGGGTCTAACAACCACACCCAAAATTTCGCTTAGCAATCTGTATGGACAAACTCTAATATACTTTCTAGAGAATCAACTAGACAGTCATACTCAATCTAGACAAAAAGTATATCAAAGAGTTTTTATCTCTATCTCTCGATTTAAATCTTACTCAAGAAAACTGCGAGTCTCAATTTAAATACAAGAGAGATAAACTTGGATGGTACCACAGACCAATATCCAAGTGTCAATCAATTTAAATCAACAACCAAAACGTCGAATATTCTAATTGATTGAACAACGCACAACCTGTGATATTTCAATTATATAACAAAATATAATGTGGAAAAGAAATAACACAGACACCATAATTTTGTTAACGAGGAAACCGCGAATGCAGAAAAACCCTGGGACCTAGTCCAGATTGAACACACACTGTATTAAGCCACTACAGACACTAGCCTACTCCAAATTAACTTCGGTATGGACTGTAGTTGAACCCAAAACAATCTCACACTGATCCAAGGTACAGTTATGCTCCTATGTCTCTGATCCCAACAGGATACTACATAATTAATTCCCTTAGCTGATCTTACCCACAACTAAGATTTGCTACGACTCAAAGTCGAAGACTTTAATAAACGAAAATGTATCACACAGAAAAGTCTATGATAATAGATAAATCCGTCTCCCACGAATATACCTATGAGTTTTGTTCCGTCTTTTGATAAATCAAGGTGAACAGGAACTAATTGATAAATCGGTCTTATATTCCCGAAGAACATCCTAGTATTATCAATCACCTCACAATAGTCTTAATCGACGCAACAAAAAAAGATATTGTGGAATCACAAACGATGAGACGAAGATGTTTGTGATTCCTTTTTATCTTTCCTCTCGGAGATAGAAATCTCAAGCCAATTATTACAATCGTACTCGTACGATAGAAACGGCAAGATCAGATCACACAACTATAAGAAAAGTAGTATCAGTCTGGCTTCACAATCCCAATGAAGTCTTTAAGTCGTTAACCTGGTTTAGAAGAATAAACCAAAGGTTAAAGGAGAATCGACTCTATCTTAGCACAACTAGTATCATACAGATGTGTGGGGATTAGGTTTCCCAGTTGCTAGAGTTCTCCCTTATATAGTCTTACAAATCAGGGTTTGCAATCCATGTTAGCTTGGTAACAAAGCATTCAATATTCACCGTTAGATGAAAACCTGATTTAGATTCAATCTAATATTTATCAACTGTTAGATCGAAAACATAGCTTGTGATACACAAATGAATGCACGTTCCTGGGCTTGTGTAACCGTACCCAAACTTGTACATTAGTTGGTTCAACAATAGTTAACCAAATGGTTAGCCATATGATCACTTTCATATCAACCATATTCTTCTTCACCATAACTAGTTCAAATGAATCAAATGAACTAGTTGGAGAGTTGTTCAATTGCAAGTAAATCTTATGTACTACACAAGACACAATTGAAGCAAAAACGATTTGATTCACATGAATCGTTTCATGAACTCTATAGCCACGGTTTGCAATTGCATTCCTTAGTTTATAAAGATAAGTTCACTAAACATCGTTTTTAGACATAACCTACTCAAGTTCGCAGACTGGGTTCGCAGACTTAAGTTTCCGGATGGAGTTTACAAACTCCAGCAGAAATTCTCGGCTTTGAGAACTTCGCCAGTTCGCAGACTTAGTTCGCGGACTTAGCTCACCCACTACTCCGGTTCACTTGATCAACAAAGTTCGCAAACTTCAGTTCAAGGAATAAGGACTTATACATATATGTGTTTCCACAACAATGCTTATATCCTCCAATGGTTATAATCTAAACTCTCATTTCAATCATTGAAACATTCTCAGAGGACATTATATAGTTGTTATTCACAAACCATTTTTCGTCAGAGCAATTTTCAAAGTGATTGAAACATAACATGACTTTCGTCACTAGGTAAAGATGAACTTGGCTAAAGCGAAAGCTTACCAAAACATATTTCGAGAAATAGATAGGCAAGATAAACTCGACTCTAAATACCAAATGTGTATAATATAAGTCTATATAGCAAAACGACTTTTATCTCAAGATAGGAGATAAATAGACTTTTGAGTGATAGATAAGTTCAAGTCTCCACATACCTTTTAGTCGACGAAGATCCACCAGTTCCTTGAGTAGTCCTTCGTCTTGTATGATGATTTCCATGGAGTTCTTGAGCTCAACTACACTTTCTATCCTAGTCCGAGACCTTAGATATAATAGACTAGAAATCAAGACTTATAGTTTTGATCACTAACATTGACAAACATGCTTGAGATAGCAACGCATGCGAGTTCGACCGAGCAATGCTCTAACAATCTCCCTCTTTATGAATTTTAGTGACAAAACTATCATTACATATGGAATACAAAAAATATATAAATAAACTTTTGTAGCTCATGTTCCACATGCCTAATCTTCAACATTACTCGAAATGTTCGTCACTTCCAAGTACTCCAATGATCCCAAAGGTTGTAAGTTTAATATCATCGTTGTTGAAAATCTGTAGCTATAACAACGAGAAAACAAGAGTTCTCAATCATTGTTATACAGTGTCATAGTATCATTACAAAGCGTCAAAGTTCAATTATATTACAACTTTAACAAAAATACTATGGTGATATGTCACTCCCCCTTATTCAATACTCCATCTCACATGGAAACCACTCCCCCTTACATAATGATCTGAAAACCATATGTATTTGTAGTGTGAACTACATATTAATTCTCCTCCTTTTAGTCAATAAAATTGGCAAAGGTACAAGAACGGGATCCTAATGAAATTTCCAAAAGAGACATTTCATGACCAAAAGAAAGCATATATCATCTTATTTAGATGCAATCATAATGCCGAAGCTAAATGAATTCATCAAGGAGTTTAAAGATACAAGATAACCTCTATAATATTCCACAGCCGCACTTCTCACAAAGATTTCGCAATTAAGCACAAGTTCAAAAGAACTCTCCCCCATAAAATGTCATTCCCGAAAGAACAACAAGAGCGACCTTAATTTCAAGAAAGAAAAGAAGGATTTCTTTGGACATAACAAATCACATACGAATATGAATTTGAATCCAAAAAGACTCAATTAGATTAACCACAAGAGAACCCATAATTAATCTAATCGGAAATATACAACCAAATTTACCACAAAAAGTGATGAATTTAATTGATCATGCTCGACATAAGAGAACCTATGAAGCAATAACTAAGTTAATCATAAGGAAATAATCAACTCGGTCAATAAGTTCTCAACATGAGATAACTTACGGAGCCTCACAGTAATACATAAAATATGGATCAGGGAAGATCAATACTGCGGAATACACAAGGATTCATTATATTTTCCATTACTATTCGCATAACAACATTCAATAGACATAATCCTTGCAAACAAAAGATTTTAACCTATCTTCCATCAATAATTGACATAATAGGCTTAACTTTTGTATTTGTCAAAAGTCCATTCATTCTTTTATCAATACATGCATATCGACTTATGAAAGACTTTACTTTTGACATGGTATGGGACAATCATAGTTCACGGACGCAAACATACATATCCGATAACAAATTGCAATATATAAAACCATAAAGATTAATACTGCAAAAATCATCTTCCAAATACTTTTAGAGTTTAACCAAATAAACCTAAAAACATGAAGATGAAAACGTTGGACATAGCTATGTGTAATCACAATAATGGCTATTCCAAACTCTAGTAATCCTTCTCAAAAATAAGAATACATTCTCATAAAAAGTTTCCTAGGAATCAAGAAAAACTCGTAATGCACATATAAGATGATTTGTCCCTAGAGGGTAGAATCAATCTTTTTCGCCCGGATTTACACCAAGAATAGCTACCACAGGCGGATAAAAATATTTTCTTAACAAAGAATAACATACAAAGTCATTACAACCATGCACCATAGTTCACAAAAAAATGATTGTGAACATTCAAGAATCCCATAGTCAAGCGAGCTACTATCCATTATTGAACTTCCTTCTTTGTGATTCACCACCAATATTCTTGTAAAGGCTACAAATGAGCTTAGAAGAGTAGTACTCCAATAATCCAAGTGCCCAAGTCCAAGAGAATTGGAACATGTGCGACGAAACGAAGAAAAACACTTAAAAACAAGAGACAGGACAAATAACAATCTTAACTCATTCAAATTTAGGAATTTTCATCTCCAATTTGAAGAGAATTCAAAGAGGAAGAGAATTCAAAAAAAATGAAGTCATTCCGATCTCGGACGAAGAAGTTACGGCCAAAAAAAGTTTGCCGAATATCGACGTCTACAGGCAAGTTTGCATACGGGTTTGCAAACGAATTTTCATGACCTAGAGCAGTATGCAAACGGGTATGTGTACTTAAACCCCTCAATTTTGATTTTAAATGATGTTATACATACCTGGTAGGTGTACCATGAAGTCCAAACATCCCGAACATAATCTGTGTGCCCTAATTCCCGTGCTTCCCTCACCGTATACATAGCAGGGCATTCCTTGGTGAGGATGCACTTACAACACAATCAAGTTGTGTTGGGGTGAACAATGCCTTGCTCACCACAAGTGACCTTTGGATTATCATGAAATTGATTGCATTTATAACCTTTCACATCCAATTCCATTTTTCCAAAAAACTTGTTAAGTTCCAACATCATGGATGCTGCCTTTTCCGTAGTCATAGAATCTTCTGGAAGATCATTCCTTTTCGCACTCAAAGCATCATTGACTTTCTTTGGTACCTACTTTTGAGTGCGTTTAGGAACAACCGGAACCTTCTTCCCATTATTCTCTTCGAGATTTCTCGAAAGAGAATTGGATTGACTATTCTTTTGCAAGTTAGTATTTCTCCAACTGGGAGCATCGGATCTTGTCTTCGTATTTACGAAGTTATCCTTTTTATGACCATTACGATTGTGAAAAGGATTCGTATGACGTTTATAGGCAATCTATATTTATCACAACACTGATTCATTTGCCTAAAGGTTGGATATTTACAACCTGTAGCGTTAAGGGGATTGGTCTTAACATATGATCTTGGTTTCACAACTTCTTGTGATGCCCAAACAAGAACATCATGAAGTTTCTCATTATTTATACGGAAACGACATCTCCTTTCTAAGTGACCTTTATTTCTGTGTGCTGACTTTGGAGGTTGATATACTTTGCTCTTTTGAACCTTAACTGCCGCTTTAGGTATTTTACTTTTTCCATCAGTGGAAACCTTTTGTTGAGAAGAATCACTAGCCTTGACAAATTTTACCTATTTGCTAATACTTGAGCATCTATTCCCTTATAGCCCAATCCTCGTGTATCACGATGAATTTTACTTTCTCCTAGCATAGTGGTTAATTTGCTTGAAATAGTATTGAACTTTTTCAAATCATCTTCCAACATCTTGATTTTATCAAGAGCAGCAGCTAAATCAGCCTCAAGACGTTTTTCTCGAGCGAGACAAGCACTTTCTCTGTCATCAAAACTAATTTGTTGAGAGTTAAACCTTGCTTCAGAGTCTACAAGTTTCTCTTCCAACAAAAAATACTTTTGATAAATATTATCACATTCTAGTAACTTCATACGTAGGTTTTCCTCAGAATCCTTGAGGATCAATTCGTTGGAACGATTCGAAAAATAAACACCTGCGCAACATCTTCTCAATTTCTTGTTTTCTCGACAGAGAGGAGTCAGAAGACGTGAGACATGAGAAGTTGTAATCTTCTTCATATTCCACGAATCCAAAAACTTAACATACTCTGAGACTTCCTCATCAACATCTCTATCAATATCTGAATCACCTTTATCAGAAAGTTCATCCAATTGTTCTTCTAGGAGAGTTTCCCAATCAACAGTTTTTACATCAAGAGAATTTTTAGATATTGACTTAGATGTGATAGTTCTCTCAGGTGAACCCAAGCTTTTAGAATCATCTGGTAATTTCTGAACTAGTACGTTATTAGAAATAGACTCGTCCATAATCAGATCGCTACAAACACAGACTTATAAGGTCGTGTTTTCCTGATCTGATACCAATTGAAAAAGTGGGGGGTCTAACAACCACACCCAATATTTCTCTTAGCAATCTGTATGGACAAACTCCAATATACTTTCTAGAGAATCAACTAGAAAGTCAGACTCAATCTAGACAAAAAGTATATCAAAGAGTTTTTATCTTTATCTCTCGATTTAAATCTTACTCAAGAAAACTGCGAGTCTCAATTTAAAAAAGGTTAACAGGAACTAATTGAAACATTCTCAGAGGACGTTATATAGTTGTTATTCACAAACCATTTTTCGTCAGAGCAATTTTCAAAGTGATTGAAACATAACATGACTTTCGTCACTAGGTAAAGATGAACTTGGCTAAAGCGAAAGTTTACCAACACATATTTCCAGAAATAGATAGGCGAGATAAACTCGGCTTGAAATACCAAATGTGTATAATCTAAGTCTATGTAGCAAAACGACTTTTGTCTCAAGATAGGAGATAAATAGACTTTTGAGTGATAGATAAGTTCAAGTCTCCACATACCTTTTAGTCAATGAAGATCCACCAGTTCCTTGAGTAGTCCTTCGTCTTGTATGATGATTGCCATGGAGTTCTTGAGCTCAACTACACTTTCTATCCTAGTCCGAGACCTTAGATATAATAGACTAGAAATCAAGACTTATAGTTTTGATCACTAACATTGACAAACATGCTTGAGATAGCAACGCATGCGAGTTCGACCGAGTAATGCTCTAACAACTTCTTAACGTTGTTCCGATAATACACACATCACCCCATCTTGACCATGATAACATTGAAAGTTCTTAGTATTAATAATTTTTCTTATGATTGGTCATTTAGGAAAAAGGTTTGCAATTTTTAACCATCAGATCGAACTCGTTCTTCTTAATAGGATAGAAAGTATAATATGTATGACATGAACACCTTTGTTTCAAATGTAATATACGAAGTCACATGTTATTTGAATCAAAGTATATAAAATATGTTTGTGTTCTTGTATTATAAACTAATTTTTTTTATGTTTCTTTATTTTCGAGCACCTAAAAATGTCTCTGCTGGATTTTGGTTGGTATGAGTTAGAGTTGTCCTTATCATTACAAATAAAATAAAATAAAATAATTACTATTATTATAATAATCTTTTTTTTCTTTTCTTATTTTCTCTTCTGTTTTGTTCTTCTCTTCTCTTCCGAGATTCAATATACAAGTTGGGGCTTTTTCAGGGTGTGATTCATACAAACGTAGTGAGTTTGTTGAATCTAGGAAGTTTTTAGTGTCGATTTGGATTGCGTTTGTTTTTGTTTGATAGAGGTGTTTCAGTGAAAATTAGGGTTCAGATTTTTCGAAAAGGTTGGCAGTTGTGTGAAATTTATGTTGATTTAATGGTGGGTTTTGTGTTTTGATTGCAAGGGTGAGGTTTAATTAATCTAATTCTCAATCCTCAAGTGTATTGGGATAATTAGGGGTTTTCAAGGTTAGGATTTAAGTTGTTGTTGGGAATGAGGCTTATTATTACCGTGGCTAATTCAAATTAAGTGAATCAATCTTCAAAATATAGTTTTACAGAATTGAAAGTAGGGGATTCTGTGGTTGTTTGTGGTTGTGGTTTTTTTATTTTTTGTGGGGTTGAGGAACCAGAATCAGGGGTGTAGATTGTTTGATTTTGGGGGACTCTGCAGCGGGGTTTTGTTGTTTGTTGTTGCAGCTGGTTTCTTCTGGGTGTGGTTGAACAGTGTTTAAGTGTTTTTCAGTGTGTGTTATTGGCTGTAGCAGGAGGTATATTCAAGAGTTATGTGTATGCAGAAAGCAGTTACAGGGGGTTTTTGTTCATCATTGAGGCCTTATCCTGCTCTTCTTGGTTGTTTAATTAGTGTTTCAATGAATGATATTTTAAGGGTTCAATTGAATTTGTTTATCTAATTTGAACTCTTAATTTCTCATTCCTTGAGTCCTAATTGTCTACTTGTTCTGTCATTGTGTTTGATGTACGAATTCAATTGATATTTTCGCAATCTTGTTGAGTTTTAGAGGTTGTGATTGCTAGTTTCTCCGAATTACTATGCCAAGGGTTACTAGGTCTAGTCAGACACAATGCTTGTGTTCCATCCCTCAAGGTTGTGTTAATCAAACTGCTAATGAGTTTCATCAGCGCAGCAGTGATGCATCTGTAGATTCAACTTTGGGCTCGTCTTCACCTTCTCAGTTCGCAACCATTCAATCCTTATATGTTTCACAACGAGATAAGATCCATTGTCCGTTGAATAACTTCGATGGCTGCACTGGTGGTACAGGGGGTAGGGGATATGCTAAGAGTGCTATCTATAGACATTTAAAAGATAAACACTTTCCTAATGAAGTTAGCATAGAGGTTTGTCGAGAACGAATTAAGAATAATTTTAACTTCTTTGTTACTTGGGAAAGGGTTTTGAATGATATGCAGGGTTGGTTATGCATTAAATGCCTACGAATACATGCATGGAGAATGACTTGCAGGTCACAGATTCATCCTTCAGAAGACATTGTTGGTCTCTTCAATGGTTTAGGCGCAGATTTCCTCATTCAAGGAGCTGAGAAACCACAAGTTGAGTCCCCTTTCACAGTTGATACTGCTGAGACTAATACTCATGTGGTGGACGATGTTGCTGCTGGTCTCACGGTGGAGTTGCTTAACAGTATGTTGCAGAAACATATTACAACTACTATAAGTATCCCACCACCTAGCAGGCTGCATTTCTCTCGTGCCCTGAAGTCGGCTTTGGATTTTGTGCTTGTAAACCCTAAGAACCTTGCTGCTTGGATACAATTGTTGTTGCTTCCTACCTGTACCTTGAATTTGTATGAACCAAAAAGCTCCATGGAAGAACGATCAGGAAACAGGAGAATGTTGCAGATGGATGCAATAAATAGGGCTTTGTTGTGTTGGAAAGAGCCTTCTGGTTGCTTTACCTTGACTCAACAATTGCTTGGCCTACCTAAGAAAACTCCTAGACAACAACAACCTGGTAAGAAAAGGAAAAATACTAAGTTGTCAGTTTGCAGGAGGAATCTAAGTAACAGCCACTATACTACAACTATCCGTATCCTTTCCTCCAATGGTTTAGCTCCACCAACTCCGGACACGCTGTTTGGGCTTCAACAAAAACACCCATTTGCTCGGCCTCCAATTATACCAGCAGAAGATATTTCAGCTCCTGCTTTATCTGTTAGTGCAAAAGATGTCCTTTTGGCCCTTAAGAGTTTTCCTAAGGGTACTTCCTGTGGGAGGGACGGACTTAGGGCTCAACACTTGTTGGATGCCATGAGTGGAGATGGTGCTGTCGTTGCTGATGAATTGCTTCAATCTATCACCGGTATGGTGAATCTTTGGCTTACCGGGAAATGCCCTCCCATTCTTGGTGACCTTGTAACCAGTGCTCCCTTAACCCCACTTCTCAAACCTGATGGAGGGTTGCGACCTATTGCAGTAGGGACTATTTGGAGGAGACTGTATTCAAAATTAGCTGCCACCTCGGTTTGTAAAGCTACGAATTCTTATCTGGAAAATACCAATATGGTATTGGTACCCCGTGCGGTGGTGAAGCTATTCTGCACTCGGCTAATAGATTGTTGGAGCTACAAGGTGCTGATTCTTCCAAGACAATGTTTCTTATATATTTTTCCAATATCTTCAACCTTGTTGACAGGTTCAGCATCATTAAAGAGGTGAGAGCTCATTGTCCCGGTATCTCTCATTGGGTCGAGTTTTTCTACGCAAAACCAGCTAAGTTGTATTACCTAGACTCATTTCTATCTTCGGCCAAAAGCGTGCACAGGGCAACCCCCTCGGTCCCCTTCTTTTTTCATTAGCTCTGCATCCTCTTGTCGAAAAGATTGTATCTCAGTGTACTTTGGATCTTCATGCGTGGTACCTGGACGATGGTACCATAATTGGATACACTATATAGGTATCTAAAGCCTTGAAGATTATACAAGACGAAGGCCCTAGTTATGGTTTGCACCTGAATATTTCGAAGACCGAAATTTCCTGTCCTTCTTATGACCCAAGAAGAGATAACAGTGACGTTTTCCCTCCCAATATTGGTAAGCCAGTGGATGGAGTTAAACTGCTTGGAGGACCAGTCAGCTTGAGCATGGAATTTTGTAGCAACATGGTGTTGTCGAGGGTAGACAAAGCAGTGAAATTAATGGGCAACATTCAAGAACTGGAGGATCCTCAAAGTGAGTTACTCCTTTTGCGTAACTGCACTGGGGTTGCCAGGTTGTATTTTACCCTCCGTACTACAAGTCCTAAAGTTATTCAGTCGGCTGCAATTATGTTTGATAAACATCTCATGGATTATTTACGTCGTTTGGTGGTTGGTGATGGTGCTGGATTTGGATTCGTCCAACAAAGGCTGGCCACACTTCCCATTAAAGATGGTGGTTTGGGTGTGCTTACAATGGCTGATACAGGTATGTACTGCTACCTTGCCTCTCATGCTCAAACTCAACAGCTACAAAAATCGATCTTGGGGTTAACGAATGTTACAGATCCGTGTCTTAGTTATCAACACGCTCTACGGGTTTTCACTGAAGTTTGTGATCTTTCCTCTCCGGGTTTAAACATCAGTAATACTTCCCCCATTACATGAAGTCTCTCGCAGTTATTTATTTTGATGTTGTCAAAAAGAAGATACCTTCTAGTCTCCCCTTAACAGCGTGTGATTACACACTATGGCAGTGCAACCGAGTAGAACATGCTATGGACTTTCTTAAAGACATTCCTATAGCTGGGCTTAACCAAACTGTTGGTCCTAGACAATTCAGTTATGTCTTGCAGTATCATCTAGGGATACCTATCTTCGAGGACAAAAGCTTATGCTCTTGCTGCAAGAGACCCATGGATGTCTTCGACGACCATTCTATTCACTGCGCCAGTGAGGTTGGGCAGAAATTTCGCCATGACTTGGTGAAAGATGTCTTTGCTGACATATGTTATAAAGGAGGTGTCGCTTTTAGGAAAGAAGTCTCTTTGGGTTTCTCGAAGGACGATAATGATTTCAAGCATGCGGGTATTATGGTTTACAATTGAGAAGACGGTAAGGATGTATGCATGGATGTTACGGGTGTCTCGCCTTTTACAAGTGCTCAGACTCGCAACTTTGTTCCTGGCCACGCCATCGCTGCTGCTATTAGTCGCAAAAACAAGAAATACTTGGACATATGCTCTTCACGTGGCTATGGGTTTGGTGTGCTGGCGTTTTCCACCTTAGGTGAGCTCGGAGCAGATACAATTTCCTTTCT
>NC_039365.1:29328579-29328711 GCF_003573695.1 Papaver somniferum
CCAGCCCTTATCTCGCGTAATTCGTAATGGCGAAATTACCCTTATATATTCGGAGGATATGATAACATTGTTACCCTCCGAATGCAATCGGAAGCCAAAATCGTTCCCATACTTCCGATTGTAGTCGGTGCA
>NC_039365.1:29328721-29373987 GCF_003573695.1 Papaver somniferum
GCCATCGCTGCTGCTATTAGTCGCAAAAACAAGAAATACTTGGACATATGCTCTTCACGTGGCTATGGGTTTGGTGTGCTGGCGTTTTCCACCTTAGGTGAGCTCGGAGCAGATACAATTTCCTTTCTCCAAAGACTGAGGAATTGCATGGCTAGACATGATGCTAATTTCAAGCTAGGCAATTCTCTTTTCCATAGATTATGGATTATTATTCAAAAAGGTATTGGCGTCCAGCTTGTTGCTAGCCTACCCACCAACTCTTTGTAAATTTCCTTTGTTTTTATAATAATAATAAAAAAAAAAGCTATGTTTGTAACCAGTTTAGGAAATAAGCTTGAATATGTCTCAATCGAACTTTTCTTTTGCTGGCAGAATGTCACTAGAACTAAAATTAACATAAATGAAAAATCCATCTGATTCTTGAAAACCAGGTTTAGGAACAATTAATTGACATCCAAGTCTTTGCTATTGCGCCTCAAATGCTTAAGATTGTTTGCTTATCTATAATACAAAACAACATAGGTTTTTGAGCATTGGACGGACGGATAACATTTTGAGACAAACAAGTGATCCGACCATCCCAGTCTCATCCCAGCCAAAGACATCCGACGATTATAAGAGTTGTAACCTAATTAAATTATGAATATGTGCATTTATAACCCTCATAACTATTTACATAATAATTTAAAAAAAATAAAGTCCCACAAAAAAAATTTAAAAATGACAGCTAAATGTTGAAACCATGGAGAAGTCATATTTTTACACACAAATATATTAATGTAGAAAAAAAATGAAGGAAATTCCTTGCACCATATTTTTAAAAAGATCAAATTAACCAACCTTCATCAATCTGCAAAATACAAATAACATTAGAACGCGTGAGGTTACAATGTGAGAAGCCCAAAAAAAAACTTTCGATTATACAGAGAAGGGAGCACTTATTGAAAGATGAAAAAAAAATAAGGCTCACCTGCAATTTAATCGAATAAGCTAGCCTTGATTAACGTGCACGACACCAGGAACATTCGAGCATTTGAGGTCCTCTTTTTAACCTGGCGTTTTTAGGGGCCACTCAAAAGGATTTAGGGGCCAACAATAAAACAAAAAGGGTCACCCAAAGGGAAAATGTAGCCAGCCCTTATCTCGCGTAATTCGTAATGGCGAAATTACCCTTATATATTCGGAGGATATGATAACATTGTTACCCTCCGAATGCAATCGGAAGCCAAAATCGTTCCCATACTTCCGATTGTAGTCGGTGCAGTATTAGAATGATTTGTGTTTCATTTTTTCCATTTCTTTTTAATTTTTGAGTTGTTAGAGTTATAGAGAAGAAGGTGAAGGAAAAAAAGAGAAAACCCATTTTATCACTACAAAAATGGATGGATACGAAGAAGAATGTGAGAATCATGACGAAGAACAAAATGTTGAGGGTTCACGACCGTTTAGAGAAGGCGATTTGGGGTATATGTTGAATGATCCAAACTTTTGTGGAGAGGAAAACATAGACGACCCTTTCATGGAAGAAAATGGAGAATCGCATGATATTGAAGCTAACGATGCATGTAAAACACAGGTATTGTGTTAAGAAACTCAAATACTCGATTTGCATGCGTTTGTGTGCTTTTGTAAACAAGAAAAACTGATTATTGCATGCATTGAATGCCATGAACTACCCAAATTCGGTAGATAATTTCTAGATTAAACTTACGAATATAACACACTGAGTACCAAATATGTATATTCGGTAGTTACAAGATACTAGTTTACTGCCGAATATGAGAAAAACCCCAAACTGGTTTTCCAAAAATATCTACATTCGGTAGTTATGTAGAGTTATTTACCTCCGAATGGCCCCAAAAACGAATTCCTCAGAAAATTTCAAAACTCAGTATTCTTATCCTTTACAATCGGTAATAGTTTAACATTATTTGACTGCCGAATATAACAGTGGCCTCAAAATAAAATTTCCGAAAACTTGAAAATCGGATGTTTATCGATTAAAGTTATCTCCCGGTTATTTATATTCGGCTGTTTTACTATATATTTTAGCTTCCGATTATATCATTTTTTGCACTCAGTAAACTGTGTACATTCATTTGCATAAATCGGGTGTTTTGGGTAACCGATAGGATTCCAAATATAAAGTATTCGGAAGTTTGACTTATTTAATTACCTCCGAATATATCATTTTTTTACTCAGTAAACTGTGTACATTCATTTTCATAGATCGGGTGTTTTGGGTAACCGATAGGATTCCGAATATAGAATATTCGGAAGTTTGACTTATTTAATAACCTCCGATTATTGTATAATAATTTGTTGCTTTCATATGCAGGCCGTTGAAGAGTTTGTTGATGACTTCTATTTGAGGCCCGACACTTCCCTATACTATGCAAACGATTTGGTATACTCATTACTACTTTTTTCTTTTTTTCAAAATTTATATGTTAAATGGTTATGCTTATTAGGTTTGTTTTGTTTTATGCACGTTTAGACATTTTGAAGTAAGAAGGAGGCAAAGGAATGGCTTATGAACAAGGCAAAAGATAACATGTGCGTGGTAGTTCAAAATAATCATGTTAGTGACACTCGATTTGAAATGATTTGTGAGTGAGGTGGGACGCGAAAGAGTCACGAGGGAAAGAATAGTAAGTACATACGGAAGACGAATAGGAAATACCGAAGCAATACCAAGAAGATAGGATGCCCATTTAAGATTGTCTTCTATAAGCCCGATGGTATTAAAGGTAAAGAGTATAAAATGTATAAAGTTGATAACGGTTGTCACAACCATGATGATCCGTTGGATTTAATTGGACATGTAATGGTTGCCAAGTTAAAACCACATCAAATGCAGACGGTGAGGTCTATGCGGATCCAAAAAGCGAGTGCGATCTTAAGTAAAATAAAGGCGGACGATCCCGACAACTTGTCTTCTTTGTCTACAATTAAGTCGGCCCTAGCTACGATCAAAAGGACTGATTGGGATGGTAGAACGGTCATGCAACAATCGGAGTGGTTAGCGGAGTTACACGGCTACACCTTGAGAAGGGAAGAAAATGATGGTATAGTGGTTCGTATTTTCTTGGCACATCCCGAAATGATTCAATTGGCTCAATGCTTTCATCAAATTTTGTTGATAGATGCTACTTATAAGACAAACAAGTATAACATGCCGTTGTTGAACATTGCTTGCCATACTTCGGACAAAAACACGTTTACGATTGCATGGGGCTTAATGGATCATGAGAACAATGTGAGTTTCATTTGGATGTTGGAGACGTTGAGGTCCATTTATAACGGTGATAATTTTCCAAGGGTTATTGTAACGGATAACGATCAAGCCTTAATGCATGCAATAGCGGTAGTGTTTCCGGAAGCCCGAAACTTGCAATGTACGTGGCACATTCAATGCAATCTCAAAACCAATTTCCATCATCATTTCCAAGCTAAAAGACCAAGGAAGGGTACCAAGAGGTCAAAGGAAGAGGATGAGCGCATTAGTAAATTAACCTTGGAAGAACGTAAGGAAGAGGATAGGCTATTTGAAGAAAAGTGGAAGGAGAAGGGAATAATTTGGAAAATGTTCATGAAAGCATGGGACAAAATCGTTTGGTCGATGACCGAGGAAATTTACGAATGTAACTTGAAGAAATTTGAGGATGAATACAACACGGACTACCCAAAACCGGTTGAGTATTGTAAAACACAATGGTTAACGATTAAGGAGAGGTTTGTGTTTCCATGGACATATGAATATCGTAACTTCAAGAACGAGGCGACAAGCATTGCGGAGGGGTCTCATGGTCGACTAAAGAAAATACTAATTGGTAGTCAAAATGGAGTTGTGTCGATCCAAGAAGCAATCCATGAATTCACCAATCGTGATCTCGTAAAGATTAGGAAATGTATGCAATTTAGTGCACACCAATTCCCGATGGAACATATTAAGGAAAAATTGCTTCTAAGAGGAGTTGTTCATAAAGTTTCAAGATGGGCAATAAATCGCATGATGAAACAATTGAAGTTATATAAAACTTATGATGACGAGAATACGGTTTGTGTTTGCAAGGATATGATAGGTATTGGACTCCCATGTCGTCATAAGTTGGGTAGGTATGTTGAAGTGATTGACATCGATGATATTCACCATTTTGGAAGCAATTAAATTTCACTCCGAACACCCCGGTAGTTGATGGTCCGTCTTTCTTCGATTCGGAATTGTATGCACGAATAGCCGAGCGTTACGCTACATCAAACGGCACCAAAAAGCAAATATTGATGCATAATTTGGAGGAAGCCCTTCACCCTTGTTTAAGGGAGGTTGATGAACCTATTAAGCAAAAGAACACCGGTAGGCCGAACACCGAAGTGTCGAGGACCATCCAAAGAAAAGAGTTGAAGGAGTATTTGTCTAATAAAAGAATATTGTCTAGGCACGAGTGTTCGGAAGCCGAATTTGAAGATGAGCCGGAACCTAAGAAAAGAGGTCGTCCAAGAAATGATCAAAGTGGACCAACCACCCGACAAGTAAGGCCAAAGATCTCTACAGAGCCTTCTCAAGTAAGTCAACCCAATGTTGTCGAAGAAGTTGTTGAGCAAATGAACGCCTCGCAACAAACCCAACCAATGGAAATTCTTACTATAAAAGAGGACAAAGGTACCCTTCGTTGCCCTAGAGATCTTAATGGAAGACCAAATCGATCCACATATACAATATACAAAGAGTATTTGGAACAACTCCCTCCACTTATCATTCCATTTATTTTGTCGACCGACGAGGTTGATGGGGATGGAAATTGTGGGTTTCACGTTGCTACGGAACAAATGGGTTACTTTAGAGAGGCGGATATCGAAGATGTCACCCAATGCCAATATTTAAGAAATAAGATGGCGGTACAACTAGTGAAGGACAAGGGTTTTTATATGGAGATGATGAGGCGAGGAGATAGATACGACAAAGAACAAGAGTTCAAAGACTTAGTTGCGCGTGTGAAGTGTCGAAAGGGATTGAAGACAATCGGATCCAAGTATTGGATGACAATGCCTAAATTTGGATATCTCCTAGCGGACGTTTTGAATTGCGTGGTACATTTCTTCGTTCCTCCTATGTATGGACTTAGCATGACGTTTGCACCCACAAGAACGGCTTGCGACGAGTCGGTTAAAGATAGAAGAATCGTAATGGCATTTGTGAATGAAATGCATTTTATCGGTTTAAGAGTAAAGAAAGATTGTTCGTTACCTCCGTTGAGTAAGTGGCACGATTACTTCCCGATGAACCATTGCAAGGATTGGGTGAAACAATATGAGTCCAACATGGTTGATTGGGATCGTGTTATGGACAACAACTTTCCCGCTGAGTTACTCGAATTGATCCCCTCGGATGATGACGATGTTTGATCGTTTTTTTTCGAGGCACGATTATAATTTTTTTTGAAACTATGTAATCTGAACAACAGTATTATAACACTTCAATACGATTAATCATATTCGGGAATTCCATATTTTATCAAACTGCCGATTAATATTAAAAATTTGAATTTACAGCACTCAAACATCACATGTTATTCTTTTTTCCCAGTCCGAGATGCAACAATCAACGCGGCTTCGAAATGTAGAAACGACTCTCCTCTCCACTTGGAATAAGCATCTTGTGCCGCAAACCTGTCGTCTCTGTGCCTAGCAAGAATACGGTTGTACTCGGTGCACAATTTTATAACATGGTGCACCCTTGAAGAAACATGGGATGGTTCATAATTGTGGCGTGGCTTCTTGTACTTACCAACAAAAGGACCCAATGAAACGTTAATCCAAAATATACGATCGTCCTGCTGTTCTTTGGGTAGATCTTTCACAATGTAATAATTTTTTATCCATTCGGTCTCTTCCTCAACTTGTTTTAATCTTTCTCTATGATGGAATTGTTCTTGACCTCGCTTCTTAGCCTTGATTTCCTCTTCCTCCTCCTCCGTTGCCACTAACGATGGTTTAATTTTTTTGGGTTGTTTGTTCCTTTTTTGTATTTCTTCTTCCCTTGCTGCAATTGATGTAGTTGTTCGCTTGCATCTTCGAAGTATGTTGTCGATTGATGATGGACTTGCCATTGAAAAGGTTTTTCATTCAGATTTGTTACTCAATAATAACTGAGAGGGGTTACCCTCCTTATATAGATTAGAGTTCCAACGGATCTAATTTTTGAAAATATGGCCGTTGAGGTTTCGTATCATTGGTGCACTACAATCGGTTGTTAACGATACACGTATTACCTCCGAATAAGACATTCGGTGGAAAACTTAAACTCTTATCTACCGATTAAGTTGGTATTTCTAAACACGACTATATTATTCGGAGGATAATTATTTTGTAAAGTTCCGAATGTACGATGGCCCAAAAATCAGAATTTGGGAAAAACTTATACTTTTCAAATTTTGAAATTGAAATAATCGGAAGTATAATTAGTTACCCAAACTTCCGAATATGGGCTGTCTAACATTCTATATTGGCCCTTGGAACCACCTAGAGCCAAGGCGTGGTTTGTTTTGAACTTGCTATATTCGGAGGATAATTGTTTTGTAAAGTTCCGAATGTACGATGGCCCAAAAATCAGAATTTGGGAAAAAACTTATACTTTTCAAATTTTGAAATTGAAATAATCGGAAGTATAATTAGTTACCCAAACTTCCGAATATGGGCTGTCTAACATTCTATATTGGCCCTTGGAACCACCTAGAGCCAAGGCGTGGTTTGTTTTGAACTTGCTATATTCGGAGGATAATTGTTTTGTAAAGTCCCGAATGTACGATGGCCCAAAAATCAGAATTTTGGAAAAACTTATACTTTTCAAATTTTGAAATTGAAATAATCGGAAGTATAATTAGTTACCCAAACTTCCGAATATGGGTTGTCTAACATTCTATATTGGTCCTTGGAACCACCTAGAGCCAAGGCGTGGTTTGTTTTGAACTTGCTATATTCGGAGGATAATTGTTTTGTAAAGTCCCGAATGTACGATGGCCCAAAAATCAGAATTTGGGAAAAACTTATACTTTTCAAATTTTGAAATTGAAATAATCGGAAGTATATAACATTATATTGTCTTCCGAATAAATACTGGCCCCAAAATGGGATTTTTCCTATATCAGAAATTTTGAGATTTTTCAATATATATATATATATTCGGTAGTGAGTGTACTTCCGAATACTGTGTGTCTACTTAAATATATTCGGGAGACAAAAAATTCATTAAACTACCGATTATTACCAGTTTGTATCCAAGAAGATATGACCAACAATATTCGGCCGATAACCATCAAATATTTCTCCCAAATACTGTCGATGTTCTTGAGAAATGAAGAACACGACTACATTCGGAAGTAAAGGAGCATGAATATCGCCCGAATCTGGATAAATAACCGAAAACCCTAGAATTATTTTTTCTCGATTCGCCGAATTAAAGCGAAATAAACCCCAAAAATGATAGATTCTTACCTAATTGGGGCCATTTGATTTTGGAGCGGAATTTTTTTTTTCTTCCACAATCGAAAGATAATAGGAAACTGGAAGAAGAAGAGTTGAAATGAGTAGAATTGTTTTTGATTTGGTTTTCATACAGTTTTACCATAAGGGCATTTATGTAACTTCAATATCATATAGGGTACCTCTTAACTAGAGTCTTTGGCTGGGTATAAATTGATGGCCCCTAAATCCTTTGGGTTGGCCCCTAAAAACGCTAGGCTTTTTAACCTGTAAGATACTGTACATTGTATAGAATCATAAACAAACAACTTTAGGTTAGTTCCTTTTTATTTAAAGCACAAAGAGTAATTCCCATAAAATAATTTCCATAATTAGTGAGAAAGTATGTGGTTTAGTACGAATATTTCAGGAAATGAGTTCTTTCACCTAATGTTTGTAACCCGTTACGGCACGGGTTTAGGAAAATCAATCGCTTCCTTTGTTATATTTCGGATCCGAAAATCTTTACACTCTCTTCCTATTTTATCGTGCCATCATCACCACCACCTCTACCACTATCTCCGCCGTCACCATCACCACCTTTGCATCCGCCGCTTCAATTTCGAATAGATCAATCGTCCTCTTTGATGATTTCGGTTTCAGCATATTTCAGATCCGAGTAGTATGTTTCTCTTTTCACTCTCCTCCGATCTTTCATCCTGCCATTATCACCACCTCCACCGCCATCTCCGCCGCCACCATCACCACCTCTACATTTGCCACCACAATTTTTGAAAAGATCAATCGCCCCCTTTGATGGTTTCGGTTTCATCAAGTTTAAGATCTTGACATTAATGGGGCACTTCAATTGGAACGGGTCTTTGACCACTATCAACTGTGTAAAGAAATCAGTTCACTGATGCAGCACCAACACCGAGAGAAAATGCAGTTTTAGCTAAGCCATCGTACCAAAGGAGAAAATTGAGGACATGCACCCCGTGATTAAGGTATGAGCTCATTTTTTTTCTTCCTTTTTTGATTACACCGTAATTAAGTATCGGCCTAAAATTAGGGCTAAATTAAGGCTAATTCTGATTTTTTGCAATTGGTCATATTCCATATCCCTCAAATTCTCCTCCCAACGTGTACCTAAACTCTCTAATTTACTATCACATATTTTTCTTACCCCATTAATTACAGAAAAAAAGAAAACGTACATGCTATAAAATCCGCATATAAATGAAACGGATGATTTATGATTAACATATAATAGGTCATTCAAAAAGAAAAAAAGAAAAACATTAAAACATTTAAAATGCCATTAATTACAATTATCCAATAACCATGTATAAATAGAGGAGTGTATTTCTTCAACTACACACCTTCGCACTCATTCCAAACTTATTTTCTTGGTAATTTTTTCAAGCGTGTTTGCTTCCTTTTCAAGAATGCATGATTGCGATGAAAGCAAACCTGCAGTACTCAAGTTTCGTGTCCCAAGAAAATTGGAAGATATCGATTTCATGGCGACCAACGAAAAGTCACTACTTTGGATTTACTAAAGATCGATGGAACTTGAGTATATTCTTATTTCAATCTGAATCAAACTATTGTTTATTTATATTTTTTTTATATTAGTCATGCATTCTAATTCTATTTTTTTTTTTGTATTTTTTTTTATATTAGTTTGAAAATAAGTTTGCATCCTACACAGGGATACCATGCACGCCATCGTCCCTAAGAATTTGATATGGAAGTTTGGACCATTGCTCCACGCCCACTAGAATAGTGGATGATAAGGGATGGAACTACATGTCATGCATCGATTTAACCTTATCCTCTTTACCTTTTGGCCATTTGTAATCTTTCCCGCTCTTCGATTCCCCAAAATTTCTCTAGGAAGAAATATTGCAATCCATGAAGCAAGAATTTGAGGTGAGCAATTTGTTTCTTTTTGCTTTTTTTGAAGTTATTTGACTGAATGAGTATTTGATTTTTTGTATAGGTTGATTTGGGAAATACACAATGTTAAAGAAGAGAAATACTAGGGCAGTGGTTGGTCTTTCTTCATTAAAGATTATGCATATATTCTACCAAGCAAGGTCAATCAAAACACGAAAAGGTTATGAATGTTTTATTTTTAAGATTCCATGTCAATGTTATGAAATCATTTCGATAGCGTTTAATCAATTTTTGAGAATTGTAATCAGACATAGTGGAACTTTCAGTTGATAGAGCAATCGCAGTTACGTAGATATAGTTGTTTTTTTCTTTTTTTTGACGCATACATAGATATAGGATGATAATACTTTATTACCCTCTTTTCAAACTTTGTTTCACGTCTAGCCAATATAGTTTATAAAGGTGAAAAATAAGTTTTGTATTTTCCTTTTTGAAGAAAATTATGAATCGTATAAAGCTTTGGTTACTAACCTAGCAACAAGCTGGGCCCAACTCCTTTTTGGAAAACAAGTTTTGTATTTTCCTTTATCATTATATTTATAATTGTAATTTTTTTTTTGTTTTAATGGCCAGATAACTTTAATTCACAGGGTCTGTAAATGGCGAGAAGCAACTCATTTACACATTTTTGCTAGAAAAACTATACCATAATAAGCAACATTGTTCCACCGGATTCACTCCAGTATCATCTTTATTGTGCCTTATATACTTTGTGGAATACTAACAGTGTTATGTTAACTCCATAGGTCTCAGGCATTGCACAACACTCAAATCATCAACTAACAAATAACACATATATCAGTTGACTTAGCATCAACGGTGGTCAGATGTTAGTTCTTCTGATGATATACTCCAATACCGAACATAAGTTTAACAAAATGGTGACTCATAAGTTCTAGAGTGAGTTAATTTCCAACAAAATGATTTACTCAACAGAACATGTGTCGACCATCATCAAGCCCAATTAACATATTTGATGATAATTTAGATCCAATGGATATGTGATTCTCATGCTCAATTTTATATGTTCTCTAATTGGTGTAAGTTAATTTTTGAAAATATACGGCTTATATTGTTTTCATTTTAATTTGCATAAAATCATTAAATTTTACCAAACAGATGTGATATTTAGTGTTTTATTAGTTTGAACCTAAATTTCAATCTCCTTGCATGAAAAATGATTAAGTATGACGGCTACGACATGAGTTATTTCTAACAAGTGATACCAGAGCTATAATTTTTTGGTGAGAAGTGTATATCTGCTAAGTTCTCCTAGGTAAAAATAAGTGTTATCTTAATTTATAGTAATTAATAAAATTAACCAAAAATTATTTAGGCTAATGTCGTGCCGTTACGACACGGGTTATTTCTAGTTAAAACTAAAAAATAAAATAAAAAACTTAGGCATAAAAAAAAATGGAAGTTTTAAATTTAAGGAAATGGTGTGGAAGTTCAAACAAATTGGTCAAATGGGTGACCTGGACAACTCCTCAGACAACTTAAATTGACGAAAAAAGTTAATTAAGTGAGTTTGTTCATCTTTATATTACTAGATTTTTTTTATTAGCATGTCTTTACCCCTCTACCATTAGTAGTGCAATCCTGTCAGTATTATAATTGGGTTAATTTTATTTTAAAAGCCGAATGAAATATGAGTAGCATGTATAGAAATTAAGTTTTTTCTCTCTACTTTTTAGCCTTGTATCTCCTAGGTATTTATCATTCAATCTCCTCCAATCTTTTGTTTTCTTAATCAGTTGCTCCATTACTCTCCTTGTTCTTATTTTTATTATACTGCTATCACTAAAAACTTCATTAACTCCAAAACTAATGAAAACCTAATACTTTCTGAAACGAAGATTAATACATTCAAGACATGAACAAATGCATATGATGCAAATAGAACTTGGTCTTGATTACTTTATGGCAATATTTGTTGTTTCAAGTAATTCTATTTTTTTCTTATCACAATGCATGTTAAAGAACTGATCAATAGTGTTTTCTGTTGATTAGGGTTTTGGAAATAATTTAGTGGAGCAACTACAATACAAAAGTTAGTGGATAGTATCAGAGGAGAGTGAGAGGTCTAACCATGATTAATTATGAATAATGCTTTGATATTATTGCGAGAGATATTTGGATTGTCCTTCTGAGTAAGGGGTATAATATCCGTCAAGTCTAGTTTGTTAATATCTTCTACTTGGCCATGACTATCTTGTAATTCGGAATGATGAAGGAGATGCTTGTCGATGACTTGGTCAAATAAAGCATCGACTTCTTGGGATACCTTCTTAACAACATCCATCCAACCAATAAATGGAAAGAAATCACTAAAACTAAAAGTTGCGACCAACGTCAATATATTTTTGGACAGTTGATCAATTTTTTTTTGATAAACACTTCCATACTTGGCACCAAGAGAACACATAAAAATTATGTTGTTTGCTAGAGATAGCAGCATTGTACTAAGATTAATTACTACTTATCCTTCTTCCTTTGATGAACATGAACTGGATATTTTTTGGATTACAACATCGACTCTTCTTATCTCAAATTCTTGAATGAATGAACCCTCTTTACAGTCAATAACTATAAAACGCAGATCTTCTTCACTTGCCTCCAATATTCACCATAAGGTGCAAAACTAACATCAATGCATCCATAAAATAACGCCTTCGCAGCATAAGTAGTAGATCTACTTGCAAAGATAAGATCTTGGTTTTTCATTATTTTCGTATCCATTTCTATGGATGAAACTACCAGAGATGGCGATTGACCTAAGTGTACTAACATCAATGGGGCATATTTTTGAGAAATATCTTTCAATTACCGATGAGCTAATGTTCCTAATTGATGAAGGTTACCGATTATCATAATCCTCCGTAGAAAAGGTGGTAGTTTGTAAATAGTTGTTTTTTTTTGGTAATGAACAAATTCTATGAAGTAAAATAGATATGACAAGTATTAGAAATGAGAGTGATAGTAAATTTGAATACTCTTTGTGCACCAGATATATTTTCAGTTGTGAAGAATTTGACACCCTTAGATCTAGTCTCTTTGCTAATTTATATACCAAAAGTAAGTTTTCATATTATTCTTACATATAAAAATAATAGACTAAAAAAATGCTAAACAATTTTTTACAAGTATTGATATTCACTGAATCTCTCCAAGAAAAAGTGTAATCAAGATTAAAAGCCTCATTTAAAAAAATTATCAAATTCTGACAAGCTGAGACGATTGGTGAATATGGTAAGGAAAAACATTAAACATCAGAACACACTTAATTATGTGACATAACACAACATATTATACAAAGAGTGAGTGCCGTCATACAATACCCTCCTAATTGTTGGTACCTCGTGTAATGTTATGTTAGATAAGCCGAGACGATGGATTAATAAGATAAACAAAAACACAACACATCACGACATACTTAATTCTCTGACCCAATACAACATGTTAAATAAAAAGATAGACAAGCTTTGATTAGTATCATGTCCGCATACCATACGCTTTTAATGGTTGGTAACTTTATAAGAAAATTTTAACTGAACAAAAAAATATTCCCAAAAATATTTGTTAACTATAGTCTAACCATTTTGTTTAATACATGTCACCTAGATAAAACGTTCTCGACAATTTTTACTTTTCTCTCGATTTGAATAGGCTTTGGGATTGTTTTGTTATCCCCTTCACAAAAAGATTGTTTAGAACATGTAATTGAAATATTCGACAATTTGAAATAGAAATGCTAATGTTTCTCAAGATGTAGGAGTGTGTTTGGAATAATTTTACTTCCCAAAAAATCAACAACTTGGCTAGAATAAACTTAAATTGACGGAAAGAGTTAACTAAGTGAGTTTGTTCATATTTATATTACTAGATTTTTTTTTTTATTATGCCTTTACCCCTCTACCATTAGCAGCGCAATCCTAGTCAGTATTATAACTGGGTTAATTTTAGGGTTATTTGGTTTTTGGTACTCAGATTTTGACCAAAAACTGGCTTTGGTCTAACATTTGTCCAGCCTTTGTGTTTGGTCTAAAGACCAACGTTGACTTGCATTGACTCGGTTAAGTGTATTTTTAATTCATTGACCTATCCGAACTGTCCATCTAAGCCATTAATCCACGACCAAATTTTTTTGACATAATTAAGACTAAAATATCCTCTTCCTTCACCTCCTCTCACGCCAATATTCATCTCTCCACTTCTCATCAGACTTTAAAAGCAAAACATACTACCTTCAATCGATGACCATCAAAGATAGATATCAGTACTGCCAAGAACAACTCCATCAACTCAGCGGATTTCAACTCAGTATCAATCAACAAGAACATCCATCACCGTTGTGTTCAATATATTCTCTGGTGTTGGCAAAACTAAACCACGATTGCATCATCACCAATAATCACCATTATTACCGATCATCAACACCAACAAGAATTGTTTCTCGACACGAACTCTTTCTCAATAGTAGTCACCATTGTTTTAGCTCAATTTGATGTTTTTTTGTGGATTGAATCGAAAGGTAGGGTTCTGATTTTAGGTTTTGATTGAATTCAGTAAAAGATTTTGGGGGTTTTCTTTAAATCATTTATTTATTTCTTCAATTTGGGATCTTAGATTTATTATTTCTTCTGTAAAATTTGTTTTCGGTATGTACTATGGATTGGATTGGATTGGATCCAATTGAATTGAAAAATTAGGTTAATATCTGTAATTTTATTGGAGTAGGAGGGAATTGATGCTACTAGGCTTGGTGGAATGATTTCTTTTTTTGTTTTTTCTTTATTTGATTTTGTATGGATGTGGTTGTTGTTACAGGGTGATTAGAAACTGCAGGCGGATTGTGAATTTGTATGGCTTTGGTTTCTGTTACAGGATGATTAGGAACTGCAGGTGATGAACTGTTTCTACCACAATTTGGTGCTCAAGTGGTATGTGTTTCTGGTGGTTGTTGGAGCTGGTGTCTGAATGGTTGTTGCTTCAGGTGATGAGGTGTTAAATGGGGTTTTGACATTTGTTGTAAGTCATGGTTTTGGAAGTTTGAGTCAATGGTGGTGAATGGAGCTAATGAATGGGTTTTGGTGGTTAGTGTTGCAGGCTTGAACTGAAATGGGTAGATGAATGTTAGGATGGTCTGAGCCGAGTCGCAAAGGTTGTTGGTATTATGTTGCTACAGTCAGTTGGAGGAAATAGGTCTCTGGTGGAGAAGTTGAGTAAGAAGCAGAAAGAAGAGGATTGTAATGGGCATTACAGATGTTGCAGGATCTGGATTGGCAGTGATGCTGGTTTATGAGGAAGATTTGCAAGAATAAAGCCATGAGGTTGAGCTGCAGGTTACAAGAAGAAGTGCAAATGAACTGAAAATAAGAACATAGAAGATGCGACGGCGGCGGTAGGAGAATGAGCAAAAGGTTTCTCACACTTATTATGTAAAATGTTATGAAATTGAAGGACATAACAGTAAACTCGTTTAGTAATTATATTTCTTTTTCTTTCTTCTTTTTCTTTTTATAATTTCAAAACAGAAGTCAATTCAAGTCAACGTTGGTCTTTAGACCAAACGCAAAGGGTGGACAAATGTTAGACCAAATCCAGGTTTTGGTCAAAACCTGAGTACCAAAAACCAAATAACCCTTAATTTTATTTAAACCCGAATAAAATATGAGTAGCATGTATATAAATTAAGATTTTGTCTCTAACTTTTATTCTTGTATCTCCTACACTCCTTTGTTTTCTTCATTAGTTGTTCCATTACCATCGTCATTCTTATTTTTATTATACTGATATCACTGAAAACTTCATTAACTCCGAAACTAATGAAAACCCAAATGCATATGATGCAAATAGAACTTGGTCTTGATTGTGTTGTGACAATATTTGTTGTTTCAAGTAATTCTATTTTTTTCTTATCACAATGCATGTTCAAGAACTGATCAATAGTATTTTCCGTTGATTAGGGTTCTGGAAATGATTTAGTGGAGCAATTACAATACAAAAGTTTGTGGGTAGTAACTCTTTATCAAAATAATATTAATCGTCACTATCGAAAATTACGACTTTACATCCTTGAGGACAAAGTTGTCTATAAAAGGGGTGAAATTTGATGTGCTAGAGTTTTATGTGCATTAAAAGTTGGATTGTATACAGAAGTAGGCCTGTTCTGGACCCTCACTTTCGTTTTTAGGCGTCTTTTTTTTATTTCTTACAAAACTGAGCCTATTGAATGGATTCCATCCAAATCCGTTAACTCAGTCAATATCTCACGCTGACTAGTCAGTTTATCGTCAAAATCTCATACAAGGAAATCTCATAGATCTGAGAAGATTACTGAAATGACCTCGCCCACATGTGCCAATATGAAAGCCTAATCTAACATCTGGAAATCTCAAAGATATTTGGAACGACTAAGATGGACGTTCATAATTATTATTGCCACATGTGTAGGCTTCTGCAGTGTCCATTTAAGACGTTGGAAATCTCGGTGATTACTAACGGCCATGATTTCTAATACATTGCCCTAAGTAGTAACAACGCACTAAAAAAAATCGCTTCAGTTCGTCTCTTCCATCTATGTTCTTCTTCCCTATCTCTGTTCTTCACCAGCGGTTTCGTGGTGTTCTTGTAGCAATAAGGATAATTTTATCAACATCAATGAAACCAAAGAAGCAACATCAACATATCGATCGCATCATCAGGTTATTCAATTTTGTTGTTCTTCAAAAGTCACCAACTAGATAATTTTTTCAAAAGTCACCAACTAAGTAAATTCGCTAATTGACTTATGTCTTTTGTTTACTGATCAAAATGAAAACTTGGAATTGAATTTGATTTTAATTTCGTTTAATGTTCAAGGTAAATTTTCGAAATTTCATGAGTTAGGGTTTGATGATATGGGTTCGATTACGAAGAAATGGTGTTGCTATCTGAATCTCAGTTTATGTTTTTGAGCTTTGTTATTCAAGAATTGGAAGCCAGGGTAATCTGCAGATGGGTTTAGGATTCAAATCGAGAGAAAAAATGAGAAGCGTGATTGTCTTGGGTTCGAGTTGTTTGAATCAGAAATTGGAGAGAAGAAGTGATTTAAGATGGTGGTTGAGCTTGTAGAAGACATAAGCTAGAGTTTAATCTGCAGAAGTTTAATCTACAAAATCCCTTCAGTTTTTCATCTCCATCTTCGTTCTTCTAATTAACTGATTCTTTTTTGTCTTTTCCCGTCCTCCAGAAATCACCAGCTAAGACAAAGACGGACAAAGGGAGATGATGATTGAGTTATAGGGATTTTGTTCACTGAGGGAAACCTTGGGTTTGTATGAGTTGTTTTACAGGGATATGGTGTGATGCTTGTCTGTTGCAGATAAAGAATTGGTGGTATGGCTGTGTCACAGGGAGCGTTGGACTGGGTAAAATGTAATTGAGAGGAGCAGACATGACAGTGTGGGTTCTTAGCTGTGCTGTTGTGGGTTAGGTTCTACTGAGTAAGTTGATTGCAACTGAGTTGAAGTCATGTAACAGACGTATGAGCTGAATAAATGGAATGGTAGTGTATCGCTAAGATTGAGATGATGTGCTTATTCCATATTAGCATTCCAGGTAAGAAAATTGCAGGGAACACAGAATGGATGTTGGATCTGGTGGTTAAAGTTTGCAGAAGCTTGAATATATGTTGGTGTTGAAGGTAGTTGTAAAGCTTGAATATATTCGAGAATACTTGAATCGGTATTGTTTTTCTACTCACAATGCTAAATGAAAATGCTTATGGAAAAGTTCGGGAATTATTTTGTGAACTGCATCACAGTGGATGATGGAATTGGGGTGTTGAAACTGCTGGCTCAATCGACGGTCATGGTGAGGTTCGTCCCTTGATTGGAATTTGTCAAACAGGTGAATCTATTTCGCAATCTACAACTGTAGGTACTTTGAAGAATTTGTTTGTAGTACCGGAAGTACGACAAACTTCAGCAGATGAGGAAATTGTTAAGGTTATGATTGATCTTATGGACTGTTGGATGTTGTTAGGATCCAAAGAGTATGCAGCTGAATGTCTTCAAGCTGCGGCATCAGCAAGTTGTAAGATTTCTAGCTCATTTGAGATGAAAAAAATGTTTGATAATGCTGGTTGTATTCCTTCGCTTGTGCAAATGCTTGAAGCGAAATTGGTGGTTTGAGATGGTTTTGAGGTTGTGCTATTGCAGATCAGTGTTGTGTCGTGTAACTGAAATTGGTGATGTTGTTGAAATATTTTGAGCAGAGTTGAGCTTCAGAGGATATACCTAATTGTTGCAGTAAAGCCTTGATGGCCTGAGTATACAGTGCCACGTATACAGTGCCAGTATTTGATGACAGGTGCAGAGTCAAATCGTCGAGTCAGTTATCAATGAACGATTTCAAGGACAATTAGGTCTTTTTAGGTTCACTTAACGGGGCTAACTTTCCATCCACCTTTTTGGTCAAAACTTGCCTATTTTTGTAAGAAATAAAAAAACAGGCTTAGTCTTGTAAACCATAAAAAAAAACAGGCCTATTTCTGTAAAAATCCCTTAAAGGTTTAATATATGTACAATAAGATAAGAGTTTAAATAAATGTTTCTGTCAAACATCCGTTGAAATATCTTTTTTTAGTTTGAGAAACTCCTTAGTTTCAGTTATATGTTGTTCTGGAAAGTTACTAAGGATGTGCATAAATTGTGTTTTTACTTATATATAAAAAATGAAAATGAATTATGTTTAGAGTAAGTCTTATGGTCATCTTCCAAATTACATGCTACCTAACCATTTGGAATAAATTATGGAAGTGCAAGTCTAATGATGAAAGAATTCCAAAACGCCAAAAGGACTAACGCCGGGCGTTATTCCAATTGACCTCCACAAATATAGCTTATTAACCAATAAGATGGAGACGTTTTGTAGAATTCTTATTATATCTATAAGAACTCCTTATTATATCTATAAGGTTTTGTTGAGTCAAAACTCTTCCACCATACATACCGTCTAAAACGGACATCTAAAGCTATAATAGGTCTTCGTCCAACCATGAACCCATCAAGAGATGCCTTGTAGGCAATGCACAACCATTCAAACTCTTTAGTCTTCGGGTGGCTGCTCCAAATTGCAATGCTCCCTGGGTTCTTTTCTTTAATCTGTTGGCAAAACTCATGTACTAAATTGAGTTCAAACAAACGCAAAAAAGAATCACATTAACAACATACGCATGACTAACTACAACAATTTAACAGACACAAAAATTGGGGAGGCAATAGAGTTACTTGAAGCTATTTATATAGGATCCATGGGTCTGTACAAGGCAGCTATGCAATGCTCGGCGCACAGTCGTGGTTGGTAACTTAACATTATCATCCTTCATCAAGATTTCCTTCCTAATGGTTTTGGTCTTACACCTACTCTCATCTGCAATGTATCCCATGACTTTTTCCCTCAATATTTCTTCTGGCATGGGGATTTTTCGTCATCAGTATCAGTATCACCACCATACCACTCGTAATCTGGACTTGAAAAACCAGAGTGAAAATTATGACTTTACACAGTTGAGGATAAATTTGTCCATAAGAGGGGTGAAATGTGATGTGTTAGAGTTTTATGTGCATTAAAGGTTTAATATATGTACAATAAGATAAGAATTTAAATAAATGTTTGAGTCAAACATCAGTTAAAGTATCTTGTTTTAATTTGAGAAACTCCTTAGTTTCAGTTATCTGTTGTTTTGGAAAGTTACTAAGGATGTGTATAAATTGTGTTTTTTTTACTTATATATAAAAACATGAAAATGAATTATGTTTAGAGTAAGTCTTTTGGTCATCTTCCAAATTACATGCTACCTAACCATTTGGAATAAATTATGGAAGTACAATTCTAGTGATGAAAGAATTCAAAAATACCAAAAGGACTAACCTCGGGGTTTTTCCAATTGGAGCTCCACATATATAGCTTATTAACCAATAAGATGGAGACGTTTTGTAGAAATCTTATTCTATCTATAAGAACTCCTTATTATATCTATAAGGTTTTGTTGAGTTCTTAAAAAATCAATAATAAACCGTGATCCACCTATAACTAACAGGTTCGTGAGTTCACTGCGATTAATATTTAACATTCTATGTCACCCTACAAATGGCTCTGATATCAACACGTTCCATGATTTGTTAGAGATAACCCAAAAAAAAAAAAATCAATAAACACGTTTGAGGATTTGTTAGAGATAATAATTTTATCTCTAACATGTTCCAATATTTGTTAGAGATAATATAAAATAAATTAATAAATAAACTTTCAATCTTAAACTAACTAAACGTAATAATTAAAAATAGAATTTTAAAGAAACCAGACTCTATTATACTAATTAAGCATAATTAAAATATAATTATAAGAGATATGTAGGAATAGAGATACTTACAAAGTAGCCTTCATTTATTATATATACCTCCACACGAAAGTACACATTTTTTTTTTGCTCAATCACATATTTTTATTAATTGAATGGCCAAATTACAAAAGTTTTACGTCATAAAGATAACAAGAACATGAAAAAGACATAAAAATGAAAACCTAACAAAACCTGTAATAGACTACATTAGGCATTTCTATTCTTTTCAAAAAAGCAGGTCTTCCAGAGTATACCATTCTTTCACTAGCTTGTAATGCTGCTCCTCTCTTGGCTAAATCATCTGCAGAGAAGTTGATTTCTCTATAGCCATGCTGAAATACAATGCATTCTAGTTTTGTTTTTGCATTTATCCATCTTGATCTGAACATCCAAGGAATGCAATCATTGCAGAAATCATTTAGAACAGCTTTTGAGTCTAACCAGATAATTACCCTTGTAGCTTTCAGCACAAAATCCCACTCCGGTGCGCAAATTACTGACAGGATTTCAGTTGTATACTTTGTAGCAGTCCCAATTCCTCCAGCCATTGCTCCAATAACTTCACACATTGAATCCCTGGAAATAATACCAAAACCAGCTTCGCCTGGATTGCCAAAAGAGGAGCCATCACAACAGAATAAAATGAAACCTTGGCCTGGTGCTTCCCAATATTCTTTGATGCTACTATACTTTATGTGTCTCATACCTAGATGAAAGATATCAATGATGTTTTGATCATAACATTGTCCCCATTTTGTGCCTTTCATTCTGAATCCACCTTCATACACAGATTTCCGTATTTTCCTTTTGAACTCATTGAGCTGAGGAGGTTTTTCTTCAAAGAGTTTTTTGTTCCTTTGAAACCATAATTCTTTCATGATTGAACAAGTAGCAGTCATCCATATCGCCTTTACCAAGGGACTTTTTTGGTGAGATACTCTTTAGATATCATTGAAAGATTGAGGATTCTCAATACCAAAAATTGAACATATCCAAGTCCACATTTGTGTACTGAATTAACATTTCCACAAGGTGTGATCCATATTATCCTGTTCTTTTGTGCAAATGCAACATCTGGAAACCGTATCATAGCCATTTTTCCTCATAACTTCATCATCTATATAAATTTGATGTTGCAACTTCCAGATATTACATGCAATAGTTGGATGAAGAAATGGTTTCCAAATATAGTTTGGCCAGCTTACTTTAGGTTCTCTTGATCTTAGTTTCTCAACAGTTGCAGAAGTTGAGAACTTGCCTTTTAAGTCAGCACACCACACCATGATATCTTTTTCACCAGTGACTTCAGGTAAATTAACATCATCAAAATATTCTTTCATTTCATCTGGTATGTTCCAATTTGTTCCATCAAGTCGATCTTTAACCTTCATATCTATATTTCTTTTCACAAAGTCATTAAAACCAATGTCATTTATGATAGGCTTTTCCCCTAACCAGTTATCAAACCACACTGATATTTTTGAGCCATCACCAATGCACCACCCTAACATCATCTTGCAATGAAGACCAAGCCCATTTCAGTCCATACCAAACTGATGATTGCTTCCAATTTGTATTCCATTGACCATTTTTATCTGTATATTTGGCAATAAAGAAATAGCCCATTCTTCTTCTGAATTAAGAATCTTCCACATCATTTTCATCAATAGAGCTTTTTCCACAGTTTCTAGCCTTCTTATTCCCAGTCCTCCTTCACTGAAGGGTGTGCAGAATTTCTTCCATGACAGTGTCTTGAATTTTCTTACTTCACTATCTCCAGACCACAAAAAGTTCTTAATTATTTTTTCACATATCTTAATGACTGATGCAGGCCATTTATAGATAGCCATGTTATATAATGGAACACTACTTAATACTGACTTTATTAAGACTAACCTGTCTTGAAAAGATAGCATTTTGCCTTTCCATGTAGCCAATTTATCCTGAAACATCTCTACAATTGGTCACACCATCTCTACAATTTCCCAATATTTATCTGGAAATTTGGCCACTTTCATTCTTAACCTGTCACTAATTATCTACTTTTGTGCATTACTAACTCCATCAATGAAACATTTGCTTTTAACTTTGTTAATACACTGTCCAGAGCTGGATTGATATTGCTCAAGCAACTCCATGAGATTTTGAAAACTCTTTTTAGCACCATTACAAAAGATGAATACATCATCAGCAAAGAATAAGTGTGTTGGATGCATACCTTTTTTCACCACCATAGGAAGTATTTCTTCTTCATGAACCAATTTAGTTATATTCCTGCTAAGCACATCTTCCATTAGAATAAACAATAAGGGAGATAATGGATCTCCTTGCCGTAAGACCCTTCCCACAGAAAAGAATCCACATGGACCACCATTCACCATAACTGAGATTTTTGCAGATTGGAGAATAGTTAGTAACCATTTAAGGAAAACCAATACTTAAGAAGCACTTGCATGAAGAATTCCCAGCTGACTGCATCATATCCTTGAGATATGTCTAGTTTAAGTTCTACATTTCCCCTCCTTTTTTTCTTCATTTCATTTACCATTTCAGATGCTAGTAAGACTTGTTCTTGTATATTTCTTCCTTTGATATAAGCAGTCTGCTGAGGAGATACAAGATTATTCATTAAAGTACTCATTCTTAAAGTGATTAACTTTGTTATAATCTTGAAACTGACATTGCTTAAACCTATTGGTCTGAAATGAGCAGCTGTTTTTGCACCTTGACATTTTGGAATGAGAGTTAAAAAGCTGGAATTTAAACCCTTAGAAACAAATTTTCTACTTCAACAAAACTGAATTGCTTCTATAAGATCTTGATGAATTATTTCCCAACATGTTGTGTAGAATATTCCAGAAAAGCCACCTGGGCCAAGAGAACTATTTGCATCAATTGAAAACACAATAGCTTTAATTTCTTCTGTTGTTGGAGTAGCATCCAACATATCTTGACCTTCAGAGATGATTAAATTGGGAACAATATCAAGTAATGATTTTACAATGTTTACTTCCTTATACTGAAATCTGTTTTCAAAGTACTTGACCAGTTCAGCTGAAATTTTTTCTTGATCCATAATGATATTACCATTTGTATCTTCTAACTCACTTATTTGATTAATGGATTGCCTTATCTTCATATTTATATGAAAAAAATTTGTATTTGATGCTCCCTCCTTTACCCGTTTAATTCTTGGTTTTTGCTTTGTAAGAATACTTTTCTGCACTTCTTTGCTGGATAATTCATTTTAAGCTTCCACTAGAGTATTTAAAGCATTGTCATCAAATGGATCTTCATATGATTTTTCCATGGCCCTTTTGACTTTAACCTCAACTTTTTGTATCTTAATATCATCATTGCCAAACACACTCCAATTCCAGTCATTAAGGCATTGCTTAAGATTTTTTAACTTTTCTGATAAAAACAAAGGAAGGATCTCCTTTAATTTCTTGAGACCAACTATCTGAAACTACTTGTAAAAAATTTGGATGATGCATCCACATTTGTTACAAAATTTTAGGTGCATTATTTGGCTTTGGAACACTTGCACATCCTCCCATCAAAGGTGCATGATCAGATGCCATTCTTAATCCGACTTTGTATCCTCAATCACCATATATCTGTATCTACTTCTGATTAAAGACCACTCTATCTAGATTGCACAATATTCTTCTTGTCCCCTGCTGACAGTTAGACCATGAGTACTCCAAGCATGTTTTAGGAGCTTGAATAAGCTCACAATTATTTAAACAATTTGTAAAATCCAACATTGCAGTTTTATTAGGAGCTCTACCACCAACATTTTCTGCAATTGAAGTTAAGGTATTGAAATCTCCAAGTGCTATCGAAGTCTTTTGTAGTTCACTAATAATTTCCATTTCAGACCAAAGAAGTATTCTTTGAGTAATACCAACATGTGCATGAACTCCAGAAACTAGCACATCTCCAACACCCACTGTGATCATTTGACTTGAAATTGAAATTACTCGAGGAGTTGTAATATCTTGTTCCAAAATAACCATATGTTACCTTTTATATGTGAAAAAGTAGAATTATGAATTACCATACTCTACATTCCAGGCAGATTTAGTTTGTTGCAAAAAGAAGCACTACATTTTATTTTTGGTTCAGCTATCCATATAAGAGAAGGACTAAATTGCTTAACATAAGACCATAATTTATCTTGGTCCCTTGGTCTTTCTATGCCCCTTATATTCCAATATAAAATCTTCATTGATTGGATTGAGAGTTTTTTAAACTCCCTTTTCCAGGAGTTTTCCTAAAATTGTATTTAATAGGAATTGGTTTACTCACCTTTTGTTTCTCTGGAGTTTTGGTTGCAGATGTACTCGCAACTCTATTTTTGCTTGTTGTACTTACCATCTCCTTTTCTACTATTTTGTCCCAAGATGTTACAGGTATAGGCTCCTCAGTCACCTTCCCATTACTTACATTAACAAATTTGATAACAGTATTTTGCAAAGAATTCTGCTCTGCTACTTCCATAGTTTTTGAAACTTCCATGAATAACAGCTTTTTCTCTTTGTTCAGATCGTTTATTAGCAATAGACTCAAATCTTCTAGGATTAATAGATATGTTTTCCCTATTTGAAGTTAAAGTATTTGTTGCATCTATTGATTTAACCACAAAACCTTCTTCTTCTCTAGCATCAGGATTACAAATATCAAAAGGAATATCATTAACTGTAGGAGTAACCTGCAAAGATGGATTGATACCTTGTGAAGATGATTTATGAGTATTAACATTAGCAGCAGGTGTTTTGTTTTTATTTCTCTCCATATAACATTCAGTAACAAGATGCCCTACTATTTTGCAAGTGGAGCAGAATTTAGGACACTCATGAATCAACACCTCTTGAAAGAAACCTCCAAATTTTGTGTTAATCCAAATTTTGCTAGGAATTGGTTGGGCAAAGTCCACCTCAACCAAAACATTAGCATAATATCCAATCTCACATTTTGCAGTAGCTACATCTATCTTAATTGGAGTACCTATTTCATTACAGATTTCAAAAAGAATGTTCTCCTTCCAAAATTCAAGACCCAAACCAGGGAAGCGAATCCAAACTTGAGCTTCAGATGTTCTAGCATTAGCAGGACGAAAGTTTGATACCCGATTTCTTAATCTGAGAACTTGATAATTCACTTCACATTGTCCAGCTTTGATGTAATTTCGATCCACTTCATTATCCAATTTGATAGTGAGAAAGCCTTTTCCCAATGGAATAAGCTTGTATGCCCCAACTAATTTCTATTGTTGCCTTAAAATTATAGCTACATCGATGAACTTAATATTCTGTAAATTTAGACGACCTATTAACGAGAACTTCCATGGATTTAAAGCTTCTTCAAATAGATCATCAGGTAAATTTATTGATGGAACTTTTTTTCCAAAAGAAAACCCTAATTTATCTCCATTGAATTCATTAATTGAAGTGGTTTTAGGATCAGAATACATTGTAACCACTTAATTAATCTTACTAATCATGAAGATTCAGAAAACAAGGAAGTACGAAAAATTACCACCTGAATTAATGAGCTTTGGAGATCGAAAACGAAGAAAATTTTCGCCGAGTTAGTCGCGGATCTTCAGACAGTCTCTCTCCTCAACTCAGTCCGATCTAGAACTTTGTCTCTGACAAATCCAGTCACGAAAGTACACACTTAAACGAAGGAAAGAAACAAAACACTCAAACTCACAGAACACTCTTCCTACACCCTTTAGTAGATATCACACATAAAAATTAGAACTTGTCGCTTCCCTTTCACATATGGGATATTTATATAGGGAGAAGTTCACAACAAATAAAAGAGATAAGATTTTATTTTTCTTTGAAACTCTTATCACCATCTAAAAAAAACCGAAAAGTGGTTGACAAGTGGTAGACATATCCTAAAGTGGAAAATCTATGTAAGATTTAGTTTTTCTCTTTTTTGGAACAATAATTATCCTTTTTACTTTTACTTTTCTGAAAGCATATACGCGACCTTAATAAAAAGTGGAGTCGTCCCTGCTTTCGATACTTATATTGTAGTGTGAAAATGCTACGATCATGCCTTGGTATTTTCCCTATTTAGGGATGTTTAAATTTTAATATTTCCTCAACCAATATTTCAAGGATTTTATCCTTAGAGAATTCCGGAACAGTCATCCCTATTTGCGTGCAAATTTTCCATGCTTTCTGATTTTATTTCTTCACCCTCCACGATTTTTGATGAAGAAGGTTGCAAAATCATTTCGTCATTTTTGAGCACTTCAAAAATCTGTTTTTTGAACTCCTCTCTAGGGAGGTCCTCATTTCGCTGTTCTAGTACGAAATATGAGTAGAGAATTCTATAGGCATTGTTGAAGATGATGCAGATACCATTAGTTGACGCGCCACGAATGGCATGTTCAATGTTGATGGTTGTAGATGGGCACCGTTATATTTGTCCCATCATTTTATAAACAATTGCCTATATAAATAGCGAATATAACCCAATACGGATCAGTATCCTTTGGGATAGAATAATTCCATTTTAGAATCCGTGGAATCTCGTATAAGATTTTTAAAGACATTAGTCTTCTTTTATCATAAGATTGGATACTATCCCTAGCATACCTGTTTAAGGCGTCTAAAATATAACTAGGTAATATATGCTGACATGGTCCCCAAACAGTTTCCATGTTCGGAATCAACTTGGAAGTTCCTTAATTTGATTTAATCGGAAACCAATATACCAAGAATGAAAAAAAAAATTGTTTGGGCAGCATAAAGTATGCGTGTAAGCTTTAATATAATTAGTATAACTATATGATCTTGGTTTAATATGGGGATGATTCTTAAATTTTCTACGTGCATGAGGATTCATTCCCAGTCTCTGTAAAACAATACTTTAATAATCACGAATTTAGAAAAAGCAGGAGTACCATTATTATCCCCGGTATGATGAGTAATATTGACAGATCCTGTTGCTACCAGTATTTCTATAGTTTTACCATACTGTGGTAGGATATGATCTTTTAGACACATGCTAGCCACCTCTCCAAGTTCCCTATGAAGATGTTTGATTTGAATTGCAAGCAAGGGTATAAATGTATACAATAAAAATTGTGATTTTTCTTATGTTGAAGAATTATCCTTACCTTTATATATTAGGGTTTCCTTTAATCATCATAGGATTACTTTTATTCCTCTTCTTATGAGATGGGTAATAATATAAGGAGGCTTTCCTCTATATAGATTGCAGTCCATCTTTCCCCTGAAAAATTCACGAGTTAAAAAGTCAGGTAGAGAATTAGTTTCTCCCTTTATGTATTCAATCATAAAATCGAAAGTTGATAAAATTTCTTGCCATCTTACAAAAATTGCTAACATCTTTTACCAGTACTTCTTTTGCTTCTTGACAGTCCACTCTAATAAGAAATTCATGGTTTAACAAACCTGTTAGAGCACTACTCGGTCAAACTCGCAAGAGTTTCTATCTCAAGCTTGTTTGTCAAGTTTAGTGATCAAAACTATAAGTATCGATTTCTAGTCTACTTATAGCTATGTCTCGGACTAGGATAGATTGTGTAGTTGAGCTTTAGATTCACGGCGTTCATCAATTGAAGACGAAGAACTACTAAGGAGAGCTTGTGGAACTTCATCAACATATGTGGAGACTAAAACTCATCTATCACTCTGAAAGTCTATTTCTACGCTATCTCCTATTTGAGACAAAAGTCGTATGGATATATAACATTTGATTTATACACATTTGATATTTCTAGTTGAGTTTAACTCGCTTACATATTTCTCGAAATATGTGTTGGTAAGATTTCGCTTTAACCAAGTTCATCTTATATTCTTGACGAAAGTCAAAAGATGATCATGTGAAAGTCGTATGGTAACATCTTATATGATTTGTGTGAGATAGTCATTTGATGTAGACTCGGAATGTTTCGTATTGATCATTCTATTACTTGGAAATTGCTTCGAAGCTAATAGTTTGTGTGAGACAGCTATTGTCGCCTTCTAAGAATATTTCAATGATTGAAATGAAGTTGAGAACACTTAACCATAATTGGATTATAAACATAGTATGCGTACTGGAATATGTGTTGATCCAAGACCGGTGTAGTATGCGTACCCATACGCGTACTGGCGAAGTCAGGTAAAGTCCGGGAGCCTTGGTATACGTACTCGTACGCATATTGGCGAACTCATTTGAAGTCCGGGAACTTTGGTATGCGTATCCGTGCGCAACTGATTTCAACTGATGTTTGGATGTGTGACAGTATGCGTACCCGTTTGCGTACTGTCGAACACAGTCCAAGTACGGCTACTTAAGTATGCGTACCCATTTGCATACTTGAGTGAGTTATGTTCTAAAATCGGTTATGTCATGAACCAATACATTAATACAATATTGCGTATTGTCGAACACAGTCCAAGTCCGGCTACTTAAGTATGCGTACCCATTTGCATACTTGAGTGAGTTATGTTCTAAAATCGGTTATGTCATGAACCAATACATTAATATAATAAGGAATATAATCTTTTGCAAATCGTGGGTATATTGTTCATGAATCGATTCGAGTGAATCAAACCGATTTTGCTTCAATTGTATCTTGTATACTTCTATGAGAATATAAACAATTGAACAACTCTAGAACTAGTTTTATTTGAGTCATTTGAACTAGTTTTGGTTAAGATGAATATGGTTGATATGAAAGTGTTCATATGTCTAACTTAGGTTAACTATTGTTGAGCCAACAAGGTGTACACGTTTAGGCATGGTTACTCATATCTTAATGAAGGTACATTTCATTTATGTGTAACAAGCTAAGTTCAATATAACGGTTGAAAGATATTATCTTGTGTCTAATCAGGTTTCATCTAACGATGAATATTGAATGCTTTTTTTCCAAGGTAACATTGATTGCAAACCCTGATTTGAAAACTATATAAGGGAGAACTCTAGCAACTTGGAAACCTAATCCCCACACCTCCTATGTGATACTAGTTGCGACTAGAATCGATTCTCCTTTAGCCTTAGGTTTTTTCCAAACCCTGTACCTGAACGACTTGAAGAATTCATTGGGATTGTGAAGCCAAACCCAACTATTGTCTTTGAAGTTTCGTGTTCTGATCTTACTTTATACTACCGTGTTGAGTACTATCTTCTTTAAGATTTGGTCGAGATTTAACTCATATATGTAAGATTTAAAGAAGTCACAAACATCTTCGTCTCATTGCTTGTGATTCCACAATATCTTATTTCGCTAGCATACGATTAAGATTATTATGAGGTGATTGATAATACTAGGTTGTTCTTTGGGAATATAAGTCTGGTTTGTCAATTGGTTCCTGTGCACCTTGATTTATCAAAAGACGGAACAAAACTCATAGGTATTTCTGTAGGAGACAGATTTATCTATCTCAATATACTTTTCTGTGTGAGACAGATTTGTTTATCAAGTCTTTGACTTTGGTTCGTAGCAACTCTTAGTTGTGGGTGAGATCAGCTAAGGGAATCAAGTGCGTAGATACCTGCTGGGGTTCAGAGACGTAAGGAGCGCAACTGTACCTTGATCAATGTGAGATTGATTAGGGCTCAACTACATTCCAGTCTCAAGTTCATTGGTAGTAAGCTAGTGTCTGTAGCGGCTTAATATAAAATGGTGTTCAAAGCTGGACTAGGTCCCGGGGTTTTTCTGCATTTGTGGTTTCCTTGTTAACAAAATTTCTGTTGTCTGTGTTATTTCTTTCGGCATTATATTTGTTTATATAATTGAAATATCATAGGTTGTGCGTTAAGTTCAATCAGTTATTGAATCCGGCCTCTGGGTTGTTGATTGAATTGATTGACACTTGGATATTGGTTTGTGATGCCGTACAAGTTATTTCTATTATTCAATAGGACTCGCAAATTCCTATTTATTTGATTGCAGATTGAATTGAAAAATTGAGATATTAACTCCTTGATATACTTTTCTAAAGATTGAGTCTGACTGTATAATTGATTATCTTGAAAGTATATTGGAGTTTGTCCATACAGATCGCTAAACGAAATATTGGGTGTGGTTGTTAGACCCCCGCTTTTTCAAAATCACTTTCGAATTTTGTAACACAATGTATTATTGATAAAACTTCTTTATTAATCGTTGAATAATTTTATTGTGCCGATTTTCATAACCCATAGATAAACCGAACTGATTTTTCTTTCCCATGAATTCATTTTTTAAGAATTCCTCAATAAACAACATCAGAAGCGGCTGTCTCAACTATTTTATAAGCCATTGGATTAGATATAGTGAGACATGGTAGTTCCTTGGTTTTAGCTTTAATTTTCCTAACTTCCCTTGTATGTCCACTGCTCCAATTAACATGATTTTTCAGGGTCTGGCATATAAAGGTTTGCTATCTTTAGCTAAGTCTATATAGAAGTCTGCAATATGATTAAGGCTCCCTAAAATTCTCTATAATTGTCTCTTATCCCTTATTTCATCAGGAAATTTGCCAGCAAAAGATATAGCTCGTTCTATTGGTACTATAATACCCTTATCAATATTGTGACTAAGAAATCTAACTTGAGTTTGGAATTTATTTTTTTTCTCTTTTGCAGAAACTACTAAACCAGCTTGCTTCACTATTTTTAAGAAGATTGATAAATGTTTCAAGTGTTGTTCAATGGATTCAGAATATATCAACACATCATTAATGTAAACAACCGTAAAGGTTGTTATTCAGAATATGATTTAAATATGTTATTCATAATATGTTGGAATTCTGACGGGGAATTTTTTAACCCAAATGGCATAACATTCCATTCATCATGTCCAAAAGGACTGTGAATGTTGTTTTATACTCCTTCCGTTTTTGGAAAAGTGTTACTTTCACTTTTTCATTTTAGCCTAAAAATAGGTCAAATTAAAAAAAAAATGAAAGTAACACTTTTCCAGAAACGGAGGTAGTAATTATCTTTTTCAGCATTATGTTTTATATTCTAAAAGGTATTTTTTATTAGGGATTAGAAATCTAATCCACCTTAATGCTTTATTTAAAGGTTTATAATTTATTACTAATTACCTCAGAACTCCTCTTTCTAGTTAAGCTGCTTTTTCAACTTAGAAGGTTGGACAACTCCAAAGAGAATAACTTTTTCTAACTAAACCTTTATCTAGTAAGTCCAGAATTTCAGACTTGCATATTTCTAATAATTTATTGTTCATCTGAATTGGTCTAACCTTAGTAGGAATCATTTTAAAAAAAAAAATTTGGTTCATTAGGCAGCTCAACTATGTGTTGTTTTCTCTCCCATAATGCATTAGGGATTTCAGCACAGACTTCTTTTATGAGTAGATCATTCATATCTTTAATTTGTTTTTGAAGTCCGGAATACGTCAGTTTCTCTTCTATTTTCTTATGTTGGATTTCCTATTTCAGAAAAAATAGGAACTTTTCTTTGTGTTTGATTATATCTTGGATATGACTAATAAATTTTTGTTTTGGTTCTGAAACAAATTCAAATATAATTTTATGACCCTGATTGAGAGTTTCGGTTCCTGTATTACTAATTTGTAATTAATGGATATAACATATACAAGAATGGAGTTCCTTATATGCATGACTGAGATGAATTCTTGGCCGTAATAAATGGTGTTTCTAAAAAAAATAAAAAGATATCACATACTGCGGCATCAGATAACTTATAATTAATTATCAGTCTGTTTCCATCTACCGTGTTATGAACTTGGATGGTCTTACTAAAGTATTTTATCAGTACCAATCCTCCATTTAAAGTGAACTAGTTGGAATTATACGAGTTAGAGCCTTACTAATCTTATGATCCAAGAGCAATTATTTACCAGTGTTATACTTTCCATGTAGTTCGGAACCGTTCAGTTAAGTTCAAACCTTTTCCATTTTTATCTAAGAACAATTATTTTTGACTTATCTTTTCTTAACTAAAAGTTCACTATTTAAAACCTCGCATAAAGAAAAATCATTTCGTGAGTTATCGAGGGCTGGACTTCTAATCCCTAGAGAATTTAGAGGCTCTGGATCAAACCTTCGTCCATAGGCTTACAAAGAGATTTTCAAACCTTTTTTTTTTAAGTTATGGAAGAGGTTTCTGAACTAAAATCAGCATTCATTACAGGATTTGGAGATCCAACAGAGACATTTTTGCTCAAAAAAGTTGTAAATCCTTTAGAACAAGAAATTTATAAACCCGATGAAGTTTATGTTACAACTTCAAATGGCATTTACAAAAGGAATCAAATACATATTCTCTCCGTCCCAAATTATGTGAGCTAGTTGCTTTTAAATTTTATCCCATAATAAATGAGCTATTTCACTAATCAATGGGGTATTTCTAAAACTACCCTTTTAATTTATTATTGTTACCATAAGAAATATGTATAATTTGTTTTAAAATGCTTTTCAACGGTATAAAGTTTACGAAAAACCGTGGTGTAGTTTAAGAGATAAATCATTTCTAAATTTTAGTAGTTATTATCCATAAGGGTATAATTGTGAAAAATACTTAAACATACTCCCCTTTCCTCCTTTTCTTAAAAATTGTGCAAACTACAACTAGCTCAACTAATTTGGGACGGAAGGAGTACATAAATTTTTCCACAACAAAAAACATGACTGCTAATTGTGGGTACCAGTTCACTGGGTGGGTACCAGATCCTATGTAAGCTCCATTGTTCCTCAAAACTTATCCAACTAGACCTATCAAACTTGCTTCCGGTATAGCCATGCGCTTCATATCCTTCCAAAAAACAAAGCCTAAAGGGAAAAAATTATCGCACAACTTCCAAGCGGTTATCCAATTATCACTGATATAGAAGAGTTCACAGTCAGTCATAAATTTTGATTCCAGCAGCATCTTTCTGCAATCTTCTTGCATTTCCAAAACCACAGCAACAGTTAGGGTACCCGCACAGTCAAAGTCATTCATAGAAGAACCAAAATTCTATACATTGTTCGAAGGATAGTCAGAAAGCTTCACGAATTTCAACCCTTGAATGTCCAGAGATAGATTCTCCAATTCTTCTAAGATGGTGCCAACTTTACGCTCTTTCAAAGCACGAGGTTTAGTTACGAGGAAAGTTAGGTTTCTATTGAAACAAGATTGTAGAGCAGTCTTGACTCCATGATTTCTGAAATAATATTCGGTAAAATTTTCCACCTGACCAACAACTTTGCCAGTTGGAGACAATAATACTAGCTCCTTGGATTCCTATTGCAGCCTCTGTGGTTCGTTACCGAACAACAGTTCCATATCTTCTTTTGCAGCTGAATCCGTCCTAACGTACATCACATCCATTTTAAACACTTCACCAAGGCTCTTCGCTAAATTCGTAGCTGCAAACATCGCATTATCACCTTGTTAGAAATACACCTGTGATGTAATACTCAAGCCACCAAGAATGTTCTAGAATGAGATATACATGGAATAGTTTTTGTTTTCTAGGAAACTTAAAGATAGGAAATACTTGCATAACAAGTATTGAGAATTGTATAAATATGTATTCCAGTTGTATTAACTTTATATATTGAAAATCAATAACTTTATATATTAAAAATCAATATAATTACCTCTTCTCTAAACTCTTATGTCTCTTTTCTAAATATAAACAATATCAAAACTCGACTTGATATCATCCTTGTTTGATTCTCCATAACTTCCGCATCTTCTACAATCTCCACAATTTCAACTATTCTGAATTCTTCTCAATCTATGATGGCTTCTTCTGTTTTTTCACAACCACATCACATCATCATTGTTAAGCTTGATGAAACAAATTATTCTCTTTGGCGTGCTCAGTTCTTACCTTATCTACAAGGATACAAACTTGATGGTTTTATCAATGGTAAAAAATCCAGCCCTGTTGCAACTCTTGAAAACACAACAAACCCTAATCATGAATATACTGCTTGGATGAAACAAGATAGAATTCGTCTTGGTTGGATCTTTTTTTCTCTTACTCCTGCTGTTTTACACAAAGTTCATCGTCTCACCACCTCACAGGAATTTTGGTCTTCTCTTGAGTCTTTATTTGCTTATAAGTATAATGCTCATATTCATCATCTCCAGTATGAACTACGTGCTTTGAAGAAGGGTTCTCTTTCTATGAGAGAATATATTGATCGTGCTCGTGATATTGTTGATAGTTTAGCTGCTGCTGATACTACAGTTACCAACACTGAATTACGTCATTGTATTCTGGCTGGTTTGGATTCTTCTTATGATGCTATTGTTACTTACCTTACTACCTCCATGGGTACTATGAATCTTGAATACTTTATCACTTATCTTCCCACCTTTGAGCCACGCGTGGAGCAACAAAGCAAATCTCTGCTTTCTCAACCTATTTCTAATGTTGTTGCTTCTGCAAGAACACCGATGTTGAACTCAAACTCTCAACAAAAAAGTGGTACTGGACAACAATTTGCTAATACTCGTGATAAACTTCCTTGTCAACTATGTGATAAAGCTGGTCATCCTGCTCATCTCCGCTGGAAGCGTTTTGATCACACTTTTCGACCACAACCTCCTCGTCGTCCATGAAACACGCCTGGTCAGACTGATGCTTCCCTCGTGCCTATCTTGCTCAAGCACCAAGGTCACCATCTTCTGCTCCTTGGGTTCCTGACAGTGGAACGACTGATCATATTACCAATGATTTCTCTCGATTACAACTTCCATCATAATACAATGATCCTGATCAGATTAGATTGGGTAATGGTGCTTCTGTTCCGATTTCTCATGTTGGTTCTTCTATTCTAGGAACCCCTGATCGTAAGTTATATCTTAAAAACACAATCTATACTCCTCAGATTTCTCATCCTGATTTTTGCCTTGTGAAGGATCGATGTATGGGGAAGGTACTTCTACGCAGACGTAGGAAAGGTGGTATCTGTTAGAGCACTGCTCGGTCAAACTCGCATGCGTTGCTATCTCAAGCATGTTTTTCAATGTTAGTGATCAAGACTGTAAGTCTTGATTTCTAGTCTACTTATAGCTAAGTCTCGTACTAGGATCAGAATTGTAGTTGTGTTCAATACTCCATGGCGATCATCATACAAAGACGAAGAACTACTCAAGGAACTGGTGGAACTTCATCGACTAAAAGGTATGTGGAGACTTGAACTTATTTATCACTCAAAAGTCTATCTACTATATCTCCTATCTTGAGACAAAAGTCATTTTGCTATATAAACTTTGATGATACACATTTGCTATTTCGAGCCGAGTTTATCTCGCTTATCTATTTTTCGAAATATGTGTTGGTAAGCTTTCGCTTTGTCCAAGTTCATCTTTACTAATGATGAAAATCATATTAAGTTTCAATTACTTGAAAATTGCTTTGACGAAAAATAGTGGGTGAACAACAATTATATAACGTCCTCTAAGAATGTTTAAATGATTGAAATGAGAGTTTATATTATATAACCATGGTTGGATATAAACACCGTGTGGTAATACATATGTGTGCAAGTTCTTATTCCTTGAACCAAAGTATGCGTACTTTGCTGCTTAGGAAAACCGAAACTAGAGTCCGCGTACTGTCAGAGGTTCTCATCCCGAGAATTTCTGTTGGAGTTTGTGAACTGAAAACAAACTTATTCCGGGTACTTAAGTCCGCGTACTTAAGTTGGTTATTTTCTAAAAGCGATTACTCGTCAACTTAAACTTATATAAACTAAGGAATGAAAGTTTGCAAACCGTGGCTATAAAGTTCATGAATCGATTCAAGTGAATCAAACGTTTTTGCTTCGATTGTGTCTTGTATACTTCTATAAGATCTAAGCAATTGAACAACTCTCTAACTAGTTCATTTGAGTCATTTGAACTAGTTTTGGTAAATAAAAATATGGTTGATATGAAAGTGCTCATATGGCTAACCATTTGGTTAACTACTGTTGAACCAACTAGATGTACATGTTTGGGTACGGTTACACAAACCTAAATAAACGTGCATTTCATTTGTGTGTAACAAGCTAAGTTTCGATCTAACGGTTGAAAGATATTAGCTTGAATCTAATCAGGTTTTCATCTAACGGTGAATATTGAATGTTTTGTTACTAAGCTAACATTGATTCAAAACCCTGATTTGAAAGACTATATAAAGGAGAACTCTAGCAACTGGGAAACCTAATCCCCACACCTCTTGTGCGATACTAGTTGTATTATCTAGAGTTGATTCTCCTTTAACCTTAGGTTTCTATCGAGAACTTGTAGGTTAACGACTTGAAGACTTCATTGGGATTGTGAAGCCAGACCGATACTACTTTTTTGTAGTTGTATGATCTGATCTTGATGTTTCTATCGTACTAAGTACAATCGTAAGACTGACTTGAGATTGATATCTACGATCGACAGAATATAAAAGAAGTCATAAATGTCTTCGTCTCATCGTTTGTGATTCCGCAATATCTTATTTCGCTAGTCGATTAAGATTATTGTGAGGTGATTGATAATTCTAGGTTGTTCTTCAGGAATATAAGTCCGGGTTATCAATTGGTTCTTATTCACCTTGATTTATCAAAAGACGAAACAAAAACTCGTAGGTATTTTTGTGAGAGACAGATTTATTAATTACCGTAGACTTTTCCGTGTGATACAGATTTGTTTATTAAAGTCTTCGACTTTGGGTCGTATCAACTCTTAGTTGTGGGTGAGATCAGATAAGAGAATTAAGTGCATAGTATCCTGCCGGGATCATAGACGTAAGGAGCGCAACTGTACCTTGGATCAGTGTGAGATTGATTGGGGTTCAACTACAGTCCAGACCGAAGTTAGTTTATAGTAACCTAGTGTATGTAGCGGCTTAATACAGTGTATGTTCAATCAAGATTAGGTCCCGGGGTCTTTCAGCATTTGCAGTTTCCTCGTTAACAAAACTTGTGGTGTCTGTGTTATTTCTTTTCCGCATTATATTTTGTTATATAATTGAAATATCAAAGGTTGTGCGTTCAATCGATCAATTGGGAAATACAACCTTTGGTTGTTGATTAAAATTGATTGATCCTTGAACATTGGTCTTTGGTACCGTTCAAGTGATTTCTCTTGTATTCAATTAGACTCACAGATTTCTATTTGCTTGAGTAAGTATTGAATCAAGAAAGTGAGATATAATTCTCTTTGATATACTTTTATCAAGATTGACTCTGGCTGTCTAGTTGATTCTCTTAAAAGTATATTGGAGTTATTCCATACAGATTTCTAATCGAAATATCGGGTGTGGTTGTTATACCCCCGCTTTTTCAATTGGTATCAGAGAAGGCAAACACGTCTAAAGACCTTATAAGTCTGTGTTTGTAGCGATCTGACTATATGTACAGTAAAGTCTCTAGAAACACTTCGCCAAGATTAAAAAACAATCGTAGAGAAAGTTCAGATAAACTGGTTATTATCCATAAAAGGTTGGATGAATAAATCTGGATCAACTCTGATCTTGTTGCAGAAATTGCAATGCTTAAGGATTTGAAATCTGTCAAAATACCTTTGATGGATTTGAATAACTTTAGTTGTTCTTCTATGAAGAACAGTCGTAAGTCAGATAATAAACAATGTCCAGACGTTGTGAAAACTGATATGACTCAGAACTGCTCAGACGAGCTTAAAGATGTTGGTCCATGTTTGTTTTGTGATTCCTCCAATCACTTCACTTTCAACATACTTGTATGTCCTTCCAAAAGAGTCTGAAAGTTGCAAGTAATCTTCATAAGAAAACTGAACAACTGGTTGCTTCTCTAAAAGGATGTACAAAACTAACAATAAATCCTAAACAGGAAAATAGTGTTAGCATGGGAGCTTTTTCTTTAAAATCAACATCACCCTTTCAATGGTTTCTTGATAGTGGATGTATCTGACATATGACAGGTGATCTCACATGGTTTGTTTCTTCAAATGACTATGAAGGAGGTCTGGTAACATTTGGAGATGGGAGTTGCTGCTACATAAGCAAGAAGGGGACGATCAAACTTCCAGGCGTACCTGAAATCCATGATGTAGTATACGTAAAAGGTATGACTGCAAATATTCTTCTATTAGTCAAATTTATGACAAAGGCCATATAATTGTCTTCAATGCAAATGGATGTGAAATCGTAGACAAAACTGGGAAAGTAATTTTTCAGGGAACTCGTGGTAAAAACAACTGTTATCTTCTGGATACTCAGTTTAACAACTGTTTCAATTTGAATAAGGTGGAATCTACACATCTTTGTCATAAGCGTTTTGGTCACATCAATTATCGTTTTCTAAGATCATTAACAAAGAACTTGTTAGAGGCGTTCCCAAAATCAATGCAAAGATTGATGGTGTATGTGGTGCCTGTCAAAAGGGTAAACAAACGAAAGTTCACCATAAATCATCTCGAGATATTCTTACTAAAGCTCCACTTGATTTAATTCATATGGATCTCTTCGGACCAATTCAACAAACCACGGTTGCTGGTAAGAAGTATGCTTTAGTTATGGTAGATGATTACACCAGATTCACTTGGGTTGCATTTCTTTCTCATACGAATGATACCCTTGATGAATTCAAGATTATTGTTAAAAGAATCATGAACGAAACAAGGTTGCAAACTAAAGAAAATTAGAAGCGACCGTGGAACTGAATTCAAGGACACTAAGGTGTTTGAATTTTGTGACGAAGTGGGGATTATTCAACAATATTCACCACCCATCACTCCTCAAGCCAATGGAGTTGCAGAAAGAAAAAACAGGAACATTCAAGAAATGGCCAGGGTAATGCTCCATAACAAAAACTTACCATTAAGGTTTTGGGGAGAAGCTGTTTTTACAACATGCTATTTGATCAACCGTGTCTACCTACGGTCTAAAACCCTAAACACTTCTTGTGAGTTGTGGTACGGTAGAAAACCAAATTTGCACTATCTCAGAGTGTTCGGAAGTAAGTGCTACATTCTAAAAGATCGAGAACAGAGAGGGAAATTTGATACCAAAAGTGATGAAGGTATATTCCTTGGCTATGCTTCTGATAGTCGTGGTTTTCGAGTGTTTAATCTCAGAACCCAAGTCATGATGGAATCTGCTAATGTTATCATCGATAATATTAGTAATTTTCATCATAATAATCCTCCTGCTGAATTGCCTCCAACTGAGACAATTGAGAAATTTAAAGAAATCCCTGATTCAGTTGTAGTTACTCCAACTGTTACTGATCCTGATATTTCTAGTGACGAGGAGAAGAGCACTGATCAGGCTACTCATATCGAATAAGAACGTGTCCCTCCATGACACCTCTGGGTTCAAAGGAATCATGATCCCAACAGTATTATTGGAGGAAGAGATTCTACTGCTAAGACAAGAGGACAACTTCAAAATATTTGCAATTTTGGTTGTTATCTTTCACAAGTAGAACCGAGAAATATTGATGAAGCTCTTAGCGATCCCTTTTGGGTGAATGCAATGCATGAAGAGTTAAATCAATTTCAAAGAAAAGACGTATTAGAACTAGTACCTTGTCCCTCCAATATCAATATTGTTGGTACTAAGTGGAAATTCAAGAATAAGTTTGATGAATTTGGCACAATTGTCAGAAATAATGCCAGACTTGTCGCTCAAGGATATTCACAGATTGAAGGAATCGACTTTGATGAAACCTTTGCTCATGTGGCACGCCTTGAGTTCATTCGGTTATTATTAGCTAATGCTTGTTTTCTTAAGGTTAAGCTGTTTCTAATGGATATAAAATCCGCGTTCCTAAACGGAATTCTAAAGGAAGAAGTCTATGTCGCTCAACCAAAAGGTTTTGAAAATCCTGTTTTCCCATATCATGTTCTTAAGCTTAAAAATGCATTATATGGGTTAAAGCAAGCACCTAGAGCCTGGTTCGAAAAACTTACTACTTCTCTTCTTAGGAAAGGTTTTTCGAGAGGCGAAGCTGATAAAACCTTGTTTACCAAATGAAGTGGGAAAGATGTTGTCATTGCTCAAGTTTATGTAGATGATATCATCTATGGTTCAACTTCTGAGAAACTTGCAAAAGATTTCCAAGTCTCTCTTGGCAAAGAATTTGAAATGAGCAATGTTGGTGAATTAAAGTTCTCCTTAGGATTACAAATTCAGCAACATAAGGATGGAATTTACTTATCCCAATAAAAATATACTAAGGATCTTGTCTCAAGGTTTGGTCTGGATAAGTCAACTCAAAAACTGACACCTATGCCCACTACTAGTAAACTACACAGAGATGAGAAAGGAGTAAATATGGATCAAAAAATGTATCTATCTATTATTGGTAGTCTTTTATATCTTACAGCTACTAGACCTGATATTGCTTTTAGTGTTGGTTGTTGTGCTAGATTTGAGGCTAATCCGAAGGACTCTCATCTTGCAACTGCAAAAAGGATCATACGATATGTAAATCACACAGTCAGGTATGGTCTATCTTACACTTTTGATACTAACACTGACCTTTCTGCTTATTAAGATGTTTATTGGGCAGGATGTGTAGAAGATAGTAAAAGTACATCAGGGGTTTCTACTACGGACTGAATCTTGTGGCTTGGCATAGCAAGAAACAAAATTCACAATCCATGTCCACATGTGAAGCAGAATATATTGATGCTGACTCATGTTTTACTCAACTTCTATGGATGAAACAAATGTTGGCTGATTATGGAATTGATACTGGAATAATGAAGATCTTTTGTGATAACTCTAGCGCGATTCGAATCACTGAGAATCCCGTTAAGCACTCAAGAACAAATCACGTTGATATAAGGTACCATTTTATTCGATATCTCTATGAAAATGGTATCATAAATATGGAATTTGTGCCTTCCGAACAACAATTGGCTGATATTCTTACCAAACCATTAAACACTGCTACATTTCAACACTTACGGCAGTCTACTGGTGTTGTTTTGGTTTATTAGTTGTTCCTAAAACTCTTTCCCCAGTGCTTATCTCGATCTTTTGGGAAATTGAGTTTGGAACTCCAGTAAGTGTTTACTTCAATTCTACATTTGTTTCAGTAGGTTGATTTTCTGTCAAGTTGCTTAGTATAATAATCCAAAAAAATCCTTCTTTTCTTATGAAAGTAAGGTCGCGCTTGTTGTTTTTTCGTAAATGACATTTTATGGGAGAGAGTTCTTAATTGAACTTGCGCTTAATTTCCAAATCTTTGTGGAGAGTGCGGCTGTGGAATATTATAGGGGTTATCTTGTATCTTTATAAACTCCTTGATGAAAGCATTTAGCTTCGGCTATATATTGCATCTAAACAGTTGATATGTGCTTTCTTCTGGTCATGAAATGTCTCTATGGAAATTTCATTAGGATTCCACTAATTTTCGTACCTTTGCCAATTTTATTGACAAAAAGGGGGAGAATTAATGTGTAGTTCACACTACAAATACATATGGTTTTCAGATCATTATGTAAGGGGGAGTGGTTTCCATGTGAGATAGAGTATTGATTAAGGGGGAGTGATACGTATCACCATAATATTGTTGTGGAAGTTGTAATACAATTGAACTTTGAAGTCGTGTAATAATACTATGACACTATATAACAATGATTGAGAATTCTTGTTTTCTCATTGTTATGACAACGAATTTTCAACAATGATGATACTAAACTTACAACCTTTGGGATCATTAGAGTACTCGGAAGTGACGAAGATTTTGAGTAATGTTGAAGAACCAAGAAGATCAGGCATGTGGAAGAGAAGATACAAAAGTTTATTTATCTATTTTTTGTATTCCATATGTATTGATAGTTTTGTCACTAAAATTGACAAAGGGGGAGATTGTTTTAGCAATGCTCGGTCGAACTCGCATGTGTTGCTATCTCAAGCATGTTTGTCAATGTTATTGATCAAAACTATAAGTCTTGATTTCTAGTCTACTTATATCCAAGTCTCGGACTATGATAGAAAGTGTAGCTGAGCTCAAGACTCCATGGCGATCATCATACAAGGACGGAGAACTACTCAAGGAACTGGTGTAACTTCATCGACTAAAAGGTATGTGGAGACTTGAACTTATCTATCACTCAAAAGCATATCTACTATATCTCTTATCTTGAGACAAAAGCCATTTTGCTATATAAACTTTGATTATACACATTTGCTATTTCGAGCCGAGTTCATCTCGCTTATCTATTTCTCGAAATATGTGTTGGTAAGATTTTGCTTTGGCCAAGTTCATGTTTACTAGTGACGAAAGTCGTATTAAGTTTCAATTACTTGAAAATTGCTTTGACGAAAAATAGTGTGTGAACAACTATATGAGAGTTTAGATTATATAATCGTGGTTGGATATAAACACTGTGTGATAACTCATGTGTGTAAGTCCTTATTCCTTGAACCAAATTATGCGTACTTTGCTGCTCAAGAAAACCGGAAATAGAGTCCGCGTACCAAGTCCGCGTACTGTCGGATTTTCTCATCCCGAGAATTTCTGTCGGAGTTTGTGAACTGAAAACAAACTTTCTCCGGGTACTTAAGTCCGCGTACCAAGTCCGCGTACTTAAGTTTCTTAACTAGTGTACCAAGTTTGCGTACACTAGTTAAGCAGAAAGAATAAACACCCAACCAATTAATAATATCATAGATAAAGTTTGCTGGTGTCAAGTGTCAACTTGTATGAAACATCTGATGCAAGCCACCAAGTGATAATTAGGTCAACCTAAAAGTAGTATCACACATCTGGGTGTCCGCAAGTATATGCATCATATGAAGAAGTCATGGAACTTAACAGTTCTCCTACCTTTCGTATTAACTAATAAACATAAACTCTGTAGTTTTCTAAGAAGATGAAGTCCTTGGCAACAAAAGAAAGTAATTTAATATCAGCGGATATACAATACCTGAGAATCATTAGCTTCGGAAATCGGAATCACTATTAGTAAAAAAGGCTTTTCCAATTTTCCTAGCAGTAAATGTCTCCACAAATTTCTTGTGAGATCCCGTCTCAGTAGAGATTAAACTATTAATACTCATTCAAATGATAGTTGTATAACCCATAAAAAGGTATGGAGATTCAGATGTAGCTAATAAGAACAACAAAATAGATCTAGATAGTCCATACCAGGGATGGCTTAGTGGTGCGATTCCAAAATGAGTGGTAAAATGGCAAAGTGAGTTGCTGGAAAATCTGATAAAGAGGTTAAGGAAATGTATAACATGCAAGGGATAGATTATTTTGGTTCTTTAACTACGCGAAGGTGAATCTATTCAATAACTAAGGAAAAATGCATCACCTACCTTGTAATTTGCAACAAAGATATAAGGATACATAAGCATGTTTACTAGATGAACTGAACACCACCTCATCTCTAGCATTAAAGATCACACTGGAATTTTTATCAATTATCTTTCCATTTACTTGGACAACACCATCTCCCCCTGAGATTTCTAGCTTGGAAACAAATGAACCTCCTATCTGCCCCACATAAAAAAAAAACATTCAGATTAAAATCAATATCATGGAAGCCTTGAGGCTATTCATAGATACACATTCTTAGTTATAGGATTAAGCTTTAAAGTTGCAGATTAACAGTTCTGAAAATGATCATCTCACAGATGACATAAAGACCACATAGGAGGTCAGCTCATTAGGTGACTCAGAGATATCACATGGAGGTCAGCTCATTGCAAACAGTAAGATCTCATGCTTTTAGTAGTAAACATAGAGATCATGATTCAATCACTCACAGATGATAATTAAGAATCATGCTTAAGTTTACACTACTTTAATAATTACAGTAGCTATAATAATAAAAAATTTAAGTAGATGACGATGAAGGATGTACTTCACTTAGAAATTCCTAGCTCATGAAAATATCAGTTCATTCCCATCACTAGTCAGCCATTACTTTTCTACATGTTCTGTAAACTGTTGAATCTGACAATAAGATTGAGACAAAAAATTTGGTTAGATACACAATTCATATAATATAATTATGTTGCATCTGTTGTTGCGTTTTTAATCAGCTGTTGGAATTTTGATTTGAAATCATTCAATCCATCAAGAACAGATGTAAATAATGCTATAAGAGATTGAAAACTGAAAGTAAACGAAAATCAAATCAACTTTATGGGTAAGAGAGATTCATGTATGTTGATTATGAATTTGAAAACTGTTTTTTAGTTAAGAGAGAAGATTAAACTGTTTTTTAATTAAGAGATTCATTTATGTAGATTTCTGGAGTTTCAAATCAAGAACCCTAGAAATATTTTCTTGATTTTTTTAATCTCAATAGAAAGATAAAGATTAAGCGCTTATAGATTTGTATGTTGATCATATTTAAATAAATATTTCGAGATGAAATCAACTATTTGAGTTTTCGAAACCCTAATTTTCTTTTTTGAAAATTCTTTTCTCCAAATCGTAAAACAAGAAATACCAAATTAACAGAATAAGATTTGGGAGGAAAACTTATCTCTGTAAATGTTTTTGTTGATGAATCTTTAAGACTCAGTCGCTGATGACGATTCTTCGCCATTGACTTACAGTTGTTCTTCACGAACGCGTAACTTTAACGCTAACCAAGTTTGTATGGAGAATCGATTGATGTTTCTTGGTTTAAAGATCAACAAACTAGGGTTTCAATGAACAAGTTTCTGATCTAGGTTTTGAGATTGATTTGTGTTTCAGAGAAGAGAGAGGAAGACAGAATAGAATGAGAGGTAGAGAAGAAAATAAAAATAGGTCTCGATAATCATAATGGACGAGTCAGTTTTGATGCTGACTCCCAGTATCTGAATGGGCTGAAACCGAGTCAGCTTGAAAGTGTGGGAAGCCATACACGCGAGTCACATGCGTACAACTCAATTATGTTGCGAATCGTAACAAGCTCTAACAGTTGCAAGTTTGTAACAAAAAAAAAATCGTTGCAAAGTTTTGCAACTGAAATTCGCAATTGAAAATTCGCAACAGAGGCAAATCTGTTGCGAAATCTAGTTACTAATCATTGAATTTGCTGTAGTGGATAGACTATCATTTTGTTCGTGATCAAGTTGCAAAGGCATGATAACAACAAAATAACTTAACAAGTCAAGCTCCCGTTCTGATATGGAACGCCCACACCCAACCAGGGACGAAGGCACACTGGAACAAATGGGGTCCCTATACCCCACTTATTTTTCTAACTCAGTGCTAAATAGCTTGATTTTTTAGAATTTTTGGTAACTCGTGGGGGCTAATAAGATGGAAGAATTGGTATTTTCCCATGACATAGGGTTAAATAGGTAGATTTTTGAAAGAAGCTTTTGGTTTGACCCCTCCGGAGAGACGTCTTGGCTCCATCACTGCACCCAACCACATGCTTCATGAAGAAGCTAAGTCTCACATTCATCAATTTCAATCCTACAATGGATCCTACTTTTTCCTCTAATTTATACACGACGTAACTAGTACGTTGGCCTTCGAGATAAGAGTAATGATTAACAGGGACAGTCGGGGGGGGG